>NC_089840.1:240287879-240560562 GCF_035609145.1 Eleutherodactylus coqui
GCATTATTTAACCCCTTTCATAAGTGCTGTAATAGAGCTATTTCTAGACTATACAGTTTTGCACTGATTGTCTGTGAGAGAAAGCCTGCCATACCTTATTATGGCCTCGGGATGGAGGAGAAGATGAGGACAAACAATAACAATATGTAAAGTCTTGCTGGGAGATTGCCAGCTCTGAGACATCTCTTCAAGTGTGAATTTTACATAGAGGATTAAGAATCAGTATTACACCTAATTCACACCTACATGATGATGAATTGACTAAAGAATTGGAACAAGTTCTTACAGATAATTCTTTGTGTGTGATATCTACTCGACTACGAGTAGAGGTTTCTTTCAAACACTACATCTCAATTAGTAAAGGAGATACAAGATGAAGGTTTTTTCCTCATCTGCAGAGCTCTCAATTCTGTAACAAAACTTAGAAAAGAGTATTGACACGTGGAAAAGAGACATTAAAAAGAAAAAAACAATATAAATTTATTAGGGACTCCAAAGATTTTGAATTGGGTCAAGTATACTTGTTATCAAACTACTAACGACCATTTGACCATCAGTATGTATGTTTGTGTGTGGATGCTTCTCATGCTCCACCCTGGTGACATTATCGCGGGTCCTACAACATATTTAAAACACATAGCCTGACTGACAGAATAACAACGAAGTTAGGGCTCTTGGAAGGGGAGGCCAGAAATAACAAAATGAGAATACAACTAAGCCGTTATTATCTCACTTCTCAGCGATCCTGACAGGAGACACTGACCTACCGCCACCACAGAGATCTAGCGGGATGAGAGACCTGAGGTTACATCACTGCTGTGGGAGCGATGTAGTGGTCTGGAAAAAAGGCACTACATAGCACTGTCAGTTTACACAAGGGATGCAGGTAACCTAGCAACCAGTTAAGACGTTTATTAACCAGCTGCACAATATAGAAAAAATGCATAGAGGCTCAGATGAGGCAGGTAACCTAGCAACCAGATAGGCTGTGATTGGCTGCAGACAAACAGGTCAAGTAACAGAGATTGTAAATAGCCAAACAACGGTCACAGGAGCCAGAGTGAGCTAGAGAGTGAGCCAGAGTGAGCCAGTTAGCTAGTGAGAGTGTGGGTGAGACGCACCAGCAAAAGCAATGCCAGAGAGAGGGAGAGCGCCAGAAGAAGAAGCACCCTACAGAAGAAAAGAAAGTGCCAGGCAGGAGAAAGTAGTGAACATAGACAGAGAGTTCAGCCGTGACAGAGAGAGAAAGAGACAAACAAAAGAGAATTCTGAGAAACCGTGAGTAACTGAGGAGGAGCGACAGCTTTGACAGTGAATAGAGGGAAAATATAAGAGATGTAAATATGAAGAGAGGGAGTTAAAGAAATAAAGAGATATAAATACAAAGAAGTATATAGAAAAGAAATCCAGAGTAAGCTCCCAATATATGAATTCTTTGAACACAGACGTCTACATTGTTGTGATTTGTGTAGCAGTTATAATGCACTGAATGTTATGACGAAAACTACCTTATCTTGTTGCCTTATTTAATAATACCAATTTTACAACAAATTAAGCAAAATATCTGGCTCTGTGTATTATCCACACCTCACCAATCACAACTACAAATTGTGCCCAAGGGCACTGGCGTCCAGACACAACAAATCACAATAAATTGCCAGCCACAAAGAATAATAATGAAATTAGTGCTCACCATAGCACTTTGTGGCAGCACAACAGCCATTTGTGGTGACATGACAAGAGCCATAGTGCAGTTTGGTAGAAAGTACTGGATACTGAATAAAGCAACAGCATCCACCATGACTTGTGATGATGTCACTGTCATGTAATAACCTGTGTCAGTGGAGTCAGGTATCACGTGACCAGGAACTAATCACTGTATCCAGGAGTCTGCTTGAGCAGGTGATGTCTGAAAATCAGCATGTAGTAGAGCTATGTGTGTGATATGTTGGAATCATAATGCATGTACCATATAGCACAGCTGTGTGGTGCATTGCACCACCAGAAACACTGGTACTATAATTTCCTAATTTTTATAATTTAGCAATTTTAACCAAACTTCTTACATATATAACTCCTCCCATGGAGACAAATTTGGTAGGGATAACACAGACCCACTACCCCTGGGAGGGAGGAGGGGGGAAATGTATGTATTTGCCACCATAATTCATGAACGCCTGGAGCAATTTCAACCAAACTTGGTACATATATAACTCATCCGATGGGGACAAATTTTAGGGGGGATAAAACAGCCCAACTACCCCTGGAGGGGGGAAGGATGCCAGAATTGTACTTGAGCAGATGGTTTTTATTTCACAGTCTTAGATTATACAGACAACTTCCCCTCATCATACACTAATCTATTACACAGACATCCTCCTCCTCCTCCAATGCTAATATATTACACAGACCTTCTGCTCCTCAGATAATATTTTACACAGACAACCTCCTCTCCTCCAACTACCACACAGCTTCCCACCAGCACTAAGCCACTATGTATCACACAGAAATGAGCTCAGCACCCACTCTTATGAAAGTTGTCCAAAAGGAAATCTGTGTTGCCCATAGCAACCAATCACAGCACAGCTTTCATTTTACCTCAGCAGTATAACAAGTAAAAGCTGAGCTGTGATTGGTTGCTATTGGTAACAAGTCAGTCAGTGCATTTGTTCCAGACAGGTAAAACACCGCCATGGGAAGTCTTTGTGCACCTACAGCATAGGCAAGCCCAAGGAACTCCAACATGGTATTACACATGAGGAAATCAGAGTGCCCAAACATGGCAGATTTACACCTGCTAAGGGCCTCGGCCCACATTTTTGCCCTAGTCAGTCAGTGTGTTTGTGCCAGACAGGTAAAACAACGCAATGTGAAGTCTTTGTGCTCCCACAGCATTGGCGAGCCCAAGGAACCCAAGGAAAGTATTACACATGAGGAAATCAGAGCACCCAAACAAGGCAGTTTCACCCTGGCAAGGACCTCAACCTCGGCTTACACCCTTAGTAATCGTGGGCATAAAGCGGACTCGGATGCTAGTGCAGCTGTGATCGTCAAATTAATGCAGTAATGCTCCTTTCCTCTTCGGAAAAGAGAGTGTAAAGATTCTCCTTATACCGTGGGTTGAGAAGGGTGTACACCCAGTAATCCGTGTTGGTCAGAATGTGTCTAACGCGAGGGTCACGGGTAAGGCGAACCCAGAGTAGAAGGGAAGGCTTCTGCCTTCTCCTCCTCGTGGCAACCTCTCTTCATACAGTGCGGGCGTCAGCTGTTTATAACAGCTGACACCTATGGGGAATAGCCGATCGCGGCTGCGCGGCCGATCGCGGCTATTAACCATTTAAATGCCGCTGTCAATTGATCGGGGGAGCCATGCAGGTGTCGTGGCAGCCAGGGGCCTAATGAAAGGCCCTAGGGCTGCCTTAACAGACTGCCTATCAAGCCATCCCCGTGGGGTGGCTTGATAGACTGCCTATCAAAAAGCAATATGACGTAATGCTATAGCATTACGTCATAATGCAGGAGCGATCAAAGCATCGCATGTTAAAGTCCCCCGGGGGGACTTCAAAGTAATGTAAAAAAAAAATCAATAAAGTTTTTTTAATCGAAAAAAAAAGTTGTAAAAGTTTAAATCACTCCCATTTTGCCATATGTATTATTAAAAAATCTAAATAATAAATTAAAAATAAAGAACAACAGAAATGCACTTTTTTAGTTACCCTGTCTCCCAGAAAAAAACGCAATAAAAAGCGATCAAAAAGTCGTACGTATTCCAAATTGGTACTATCAGAAACTACAGAACATCCAGCAAAAAATGCGCCCTTGCTAAACTATGTCGATGGAAAAATAAAAAAGTCATTGCACGCACAAAATGACGGCAGAAAATAATTGAAAAAAATTAAATGTCTTTAAAAAAAAAAAGAGGAGTATAGTTAAAAAAAACCTATACAAGTTTGGTAGCATAGTAATTGTACCTACACATAGAATAAAGTTATGATGTCGTTTTTGTTGCCGTTTGTGCGCCGTAGAAACAAGACACACTAAAAGATGGCGAAATGTCTTTTTTTTTCATTTTACTCCACTTAGAATTTTTAAAAAGTTCTTCAGTACATTATATGGTACTTTAAATAGCACCATTGAAAAATACAACTCGTCCCACAAAAAACAAGCCCTCATACAGCGACGTTGATGGATAAATAAAGGAGTTACAATTTTTTTAAAAGGGGGAGGAAAAAACGAAAATGGAAAAAGAAAAAGGGCCACGTCATTAAGGGGTTAAAAAAAGTGCAAAAAAAAAGACAATGTGAATGTCCTCCAGAGGTCTTATATGACATCATGGGGGTCATTGAAAACAAGGAAAATGCCTCATTGCCAACACCAACCAAAACCATGGCCGTATGCACTCTGTGATCCAAACTATATATATATTATACATTAAAATGTCTGAAACAAAATGAGGAACAAATTCCCATACGTTATTTTACCGTAAATACGCTAATTAAAAAAAATAGAACTATAAATTAAAAAAATTAAAACGACAACATTTTTTTTAGCTTTTTACCCCCCGATAAAACTAAAAAAACTGAAAAAAGTCAGTGAAAAAAGATCTTAAAAAAACCTCTATGTCACGGGGGAAAAATGCAGCAAAAGTAATATTGGTAGCTGGAGGAAAAAAATAGAGCAGTAAAACCACCACATGGGTAAAATCCCTAAATAGTGTCTGGTCCTTAAGGTGTTAACAGGCAAATCCCTAACAACCTCCCTAAACTTTGTATGATGCTGTAGGAAAGATAGCTATTTATTGTATATAAGATTTATGTATGGAGTATGATAAAAAATAAATAAACTAGGCCCTAGTGTAAGACTATCCAGAATGCAAATTAGAGCAAGGTTGATTTCAGCTCTGATGCCTACAAAACTGAGAGTAAAACATTGATGTATATATAATACTTGCAAATTAGGATCAGCATTGAAATGAATTATTATGCATGATGGGACTGGATAAGCTTTGTAGTCTTCTTTGTATCCTGATTAGAGATGAGCGAGCATGCTCGGATAATGCAGTTACTCGAGAGAGCGTCTCTCTCTCATTGGTACTGGCACCCCGGGCTTCCCTGGCATCTAAAAGCCGCACTGCAAGTGAATAATGCATAATAAATGCAATGGATTTTGGCCAAAATATTTGAGCTCACAAGCCAACATCAAGGCCCCTCGCTTTTCGTGAGTCCCTACACTAATGTAAATATATCACAGAAAGGGAACTATAAAAACAGAAAATGGCCATATATCCACCGGCACAGCACGACAGACATGTGCACCACCTCAACATGCAGTCAGCCAAAATTTGACGTGGCATTTTGGCTGCCTGCATGTTGAGGTGGTGTACATCTACGCTGCTGTGTCAGTGGGTATATGGCCATTTTCTGTGATTATTCTTCTGTTTTATAATGTTTCAAGATCTTTTCTCTTCTGTATTATTCCCCTTCTCTTGTGCCAGCACCCTCTCTCTACTTTATTCCTGGGTTACTCTTGTGTTTCATGTTGTGCTAATTCCTGTGGCTCTCCCAGCCATACTCACTCTGTAGTTATGTCATGCTACTATGTTCTTTACCAGTATTACACATTGGTACTCAGTATTTCTGTGTATTATTGTTCCTGCTGTGTCAGGTCTTTGTTATACTTTTTGAAAGTTTTGTCCTATTTTTTCTTTTCTGTTCCCTTGGTTTAAAAATTTTCCCTTATGTTTGATTCTTGTGTATTCATTTCTGGATAGTATAACACTGCTTGCTATGCTATTATACTCATCATATTGAAACAAAGCATTGCAGAAAAGAATTAGTTCAAGTGTGAACACAACTTATCATACACCTGCAGATACTATCAAGAAATATAAAGTATAGGAAACATGCAATAAAAAAAAAAATCTTGATTATTTGAATAATAAAGCTATAGGATAGGATTAAACACCAGTGATATTTGTTTCAGATAAGACCTGTTTGCATCACACACTATACACTACATCATACACTATATTTATGGGAATATAGGGCCTTTGCTGTTTGCCAGGAATCTGACACTCAGGACTGTACATTGGACTTACCTTTTAAATCAGAGTGTGCACATATACCTAATGAATAGTGTTTGTGCATCCACACTGGATGTAAAGATGAGTGCGATACACGGACCAAGCAGCGACTTCCGGACAAAGAGTAAAGGAATTGGCAGATAGGCAAGAATAAAAAATACACCTCTGTACTTAGTGGTCCCTGTCCTATGAGCCCATAAGCATAGTTTAATATAATGCTAAATATTATTTGCTGCACAATAGATACATACCTGTATATATGCTAAGGCTCATCGAGATGCACATAATATAGTGGGCCTGTAAATAATGACGTGCTCCACAGTAGCAGTGATATGTACGGTAAAACTCTGCTCTTTTATATCCTGTGTTGAAACAATGTAATCCCTAATGGGAAACAAGTCTGAAATAGAATTCAACATTTGCAATTAATGCAACTAAAAGTTAACTTTAAATCAATTAGAGCTTTCAAACCACAGAAACAGTGAAGTGCTATTAAACTGAGCCTGTCACAAACTGATAATGTCCAAATGGTTGTTGATTGTACTTATGCAACCTGTGGCATAACTTTCTGGCACTTTCAATAAAACGAGATTGTTTAAAAAAAACTGAGCCTGTCACAAACTGATAATGTCCAAATGTTTCTATTTTACTCATAGAGATCAATGTGGGAGAGAGAACTTTCAAGGGCGCAGAAAAGATAACCCTGCGAATGTGAGACAATTATCATGTAACACAGTAACATAGTATATATCCCTGAAAATAAACATTAAAAATTCCTTTCTGACTCCAATTTGGCAATTGGAATAATCCCCGGATCACCAACCCTTCTGAAGTAATTGTAGGGCTCAAGAAAGACGTCCAGGTCCCTCTTGAAGTCTTTTATCGAATTTGTCATCATCAGATTCTCAGGCGGAGAGTTTCATAGTCTCACTGCTCTTACAGTAAACAACCCCCTCCTTTATCGGTGTAGAAACCTTCTTTCCCCCAAGATGTAGAGGGCGTCCCCTTGTTGCCATCACGGTCCTGGGTATAAACAGATCATGGGAGAGGTCTCTGTATTGTCCCCTGATATATTTATGCATAGTTATTAGGTTACCCCTCAACCGTCTTTTTTTTAACTAAATAATCCTAATTTTGACCTCTCTGGGTATTGTAGTCTGTCTATTCTGTTCCCTGCTCCTATTTGCCTTGGCAGGAGCTGCCTGAAACTGGTTGCTCCAGATAAGCTTACAGTTAACGGACACCCCCAAGTCCTATTCCATATCTGTGTTTCCCAATGGTTTCTCATTTAGTGTGTAATGATGACATGTATTTCCTCTGTCCATGTGAAAAACGTTACATTTATCTGTGTTAAATCTCATTTCCCACTTTTCTGTTCCCAACTTATCCAGATCCTCTTGCAATCTCCTTGCGTCCACTTTTGTGTTAACCCTTTCCAGTCCAATGTCGGGCCTGCCCCGACATCATCATTTTCCTCCACAGCTCCGATGTCGGGGCAGGCCCGACACTGCAGTGCAGGAGTGCAACTGCACCTGATCGTCAGACACATCGGGTGCAGATGCACTCCTGCACTGGTCGTCATCGAGGACCCCCGAGGAGAAGGCAGAAAGGGTTTTTAACCCTTTCTGCCCACTCCTTTACACATTACATAGCGCTCAATTAGCGTTATGTAATGCATAGATTCCGGCCGGCGATCATGTGACCGCCGGTGTTACCTGACCCCCGGCGGTCACATGAACGCCGAGCCGGGAGCCTGCACCGTGGAAGGACCTGCTTACCCGACTGGCGTCTTGTGCATTCTCCTTCTGTCTCCCGACCCGGCGATCATGTGACCACCAGGTGTCACCTGACCCCAGCGGTCACATGATCGCCGAGCCGGGAGGCAGAAGGAGAATGCACAAGACGCCGGTCAGGTAAGCAGGTCCCTCCCTGCACCCTCCTGAACTCTGTCAGATCAGGAGGGTGCAGGGAAAATGTATTTTTTCTCACCCATTCTCCCAGCTCCAATTTATTTGCAGCTGGGGAGAATGGGTGAGAAAAAATAAATGGATTGGAAAGGGTTAATTTCTTTACATAGTTTTATGTCATCTGCAAATATTGATAATTTACTGCACAATCCTTCTACCAGGTCATTAATAAATATGTTAAAAAGAGTAGGTCCCAAACCAACCCCTGTGATACCCCACAAGTAATGGTCACACAATCAGAGTATGTACCATATATAATCACCCTCTGCTTTCTATTACTGAGCCAGTTACTTACCCACTTAAACACATTCTCACCCAGACCAAGCATTCTCATTTTATATACCAACTTTTCATGCGGCACAGTAACAAACACTTTGGAAATGTCCAGATACACAAGACCCAGTGACTCTCCCTAGTCAAGTCCAGAACTTACCTCCTCATAGAAGCTGATCAGGTTGGTTTGACAGGAACGATCTCTCATAAACCCAAGCTGATACGGAATTAAACAGCCATTTTCCTTGAGGTACTCCAGAATAGCATCTCTTAGAAACCCTTCAAACATTTTACCCACAATAGAAGTAAGACTTACCAGCCTGTAATTTCCAGGTTTGCTTTTTGACCCCTTTTTGAATATTGGCACCACATTGGCTACACTCCAATCCAGTGGAACAGACCCTGTCACTATACAGTTCTTAAACATAAGAAACAAGGGTTTTGTATGACATTACTTAATTCCCATTAAAACCTAGGTGTATGCCATCGGAACACGGCGATTTGTCTAATTTAATATTTTTAAGACCACTCTGTACTTCTTCCTGGGTTGGACTGGTGACATTTCGTGAAGAGTTTACTTTATCACTCTGCATCTTCTCTGAAATTTCATTTATCTCTGTGAATACACTTGAGAAAAAGCAATTTAACAGCTTTGTTTTCTCCTCATCGTCCTCTACAATTTCTCATACATTATTTATTAAAGAGCCAACACTTTCAGTATTAATCGTTATACTTTTTATATAGTTAAAGAACAGCTTAGGGTTAGTTTTACTCTCGTTGGCAATAAGTCTCTCCGTCTCCATCTTTGCTTCTTTTATGTGATTTTGACATAATTAATTTTTTTCCTTATAGGTTTTTAGTGCTATTTCACTGCCTTCTTGTTTTAGTTGTTTAAATACTTTCTTTTTGCTGTTTATTGCCACCCTTACATCCATGTTTAGTCACATTGGTTTTCTCCTATCACTAAGTTGTAGCAATGCAGACCTAGCAAGGGAATCTAAGATGGTAGTCATGGTGGCTCTACTGCTCATCCTGACAAGGTGGTAAATGTGGTCTAGTGTGGTAAAATTTCGAATTTCTTGCTGCCCGTGGGGTTGCGCAAGGTAAGATGGTGATACCTGAGGGGACACTACCCGTAGAGACAGGTAGGGGAAGATGTTGTTTGTCATGACACCAATCCATATACGGGTAGGAACCCATTCCAAACAAAGATAATAAATACAAAAAGTGAAGAACTAAACAAAAATGGGGTTAGTAGTCCTTGCCTGTTTTAGAAAATGACCCCGCATAATTGCTTTATGTGCACACCATAGGGTGGAGTCAGAGACTTCCCCATTATCATTAAAGGGGTTCTGTCAAGAAAATAAAAAAAATTATACTCACCAGTGCCTTGCCAGGCCATTCTCCAGGAAGCTGACCCTCTTCTCCTGTTCCTCCTGCAGCCTTTCTATCGCAGGGCAGAAGCTGGCAAAGTACCAGCTTATGCCACTGCTCTGACCACTGCCGGACAGCAAGTACTGCCACCCAGGTCAGTGGTCGACGCGTCACAAGTGACGCGTCGCCCACTGATTGGCCTAGGCACGTCTAACTTCTGAAGTCCTCGGAGAGTCAATGGCAAGTGTGTGTGCCATCCCCCTTCCCGATGCGCTTGCACACTCGCCGTCCACACTTTGAGCATGTCAGAGGTTAGACGCAGCCAGGTTGGCGTCAGCATGCGAGCACGCAGGAGCCACTGGGAGATGACCCCTTACACGACAGCTAAAAAACAGAGGGAAGAAATACAACGAGATTAGATGAGTTTACCTTGTGTTTTAACTCTTTTCTTTCCACAGATTAGACTCTACAGGGATGCAGGGCAGGATGCAGATGAGTATAAATGTTTTTATTTTCCTGACAGAACAACTCTAAGGTCAAAATAGTTAGAAAGTACTTGTAATGATTGAAGGGCATACTTAGGATGTTGCAAAATTTAAGGGCTCCTGCACACTTGCATTTTTCTTGCGCATTTTTGACAAGGTCATGACTTGTCAAACACCAGAAAACATCAGAAAGACATGGAAAGACCACAGAAACAGATAGGGAAGGGCAGGGCAGCATGCATGGCTGCATCTGAGGCTCCCAGGTCCCACTATTAAGCCAAAATGGGGGCAAGAGTCTGGCGTCACCCCCCTAGAAATTTACTTGGGACAAACCCTCATTAGCAAGGCACACGCGCTGGTACATCTTAGCTAAGCACTAGAGATGAGCGAGCGTACTCGTCCGAGCTTGATACTCGAGATGCTCATTACTCGAGACGAGCACCACGCGGTGTTTGAGTCATTTTCATTTTCTTCCCAGAAAATTTTGCGCCGTTTTCTAGCCAATAGTAACACGGGAAAGGCATTACAACTTCCTCCTGTGAAGTTCCAGCCCTATCCCACCCCCCTGCAGTGAGTGGCTGGGGAGATTAGATGACACCTAAGTATGTAAACTGGGGCTGGCCGCGGCTCGCCACAGATGCACGCTGAGAGACAATAGGGAAAGTGCCGTCTTGCTGTAGCTGCTATAGGGAGAGTTTTAGGCTGTTATATTCGTCTTCAAGAACCCCAACGGTCCTTCTTAGGGCCACATCTGACCGTGTGCAGTACTGTTGAGGCTGGTTTGAGCAGTGTTGCACATTTTTTTTTTTTTGTATATCGGGCGTGCAGACCATAGCGTCCTCAGTCTGCAGTCATTTTACTGAGTATAGGGGCAGTACTGGTGAGGCAGGGACAGTGGTACAGGGAAAGAGGTATACTGGCTATATAGGCAGTGGGCTTTTTCAAATAAATTGGAAAAAAAAATCTTTGGGCTGCCTGTGACCGTCCTTAGTTTACTGCGTGTCTGCTGGGGGTAGTAGTCGCTCACTTATTACCCAGCTAAGCGTTACAGCAGGCTTGCGCATAATTGTTTCCTGGCTCTGCTGTGTCCGTTACATGATCGCCGTCATCCCGCCAGAGGGAAACAGTATACATATACACGCTGCATACGGTGTCTGTCTGATTTTTCACCTCACCATTTTAAACAATTGAAGCAAAATACTTAAGGCCTACCACTGGCCTTTGGCCACTTGACTGGTTCTGCCCTGTGAATTCCAGTAGCTCAGTCATACGCTCCTAGGTCTCACTACAGGCCTGTGCATAATTGTTTCTTGGCTCTGCTGTGTCCGTTACATGATCGCCGTCGTCCCGCCAGAGGGAAACAGTATACATATACACGCTGCATACGGTGTCTGTCTGGTTTTTCACCTCACCATTTTAAACAATTGAAGCAAAATACTTAAGGCCTACCACTGGCCTTTGGCCACTTGACTGGTTCTGCCCTGTGAATTCCAGTAGCTCAGTCATACGCACCTAGGTTTCACTACAGGTTTGCGCATAATTGTTTCCTGGCTCTGCTGTGCGCTCCGTAAGTGAAGTCAGCCTCCAACCACAGGCCAATAAGCGGCACATTTAATTACAGCGTTCTGTTTCTGCTCTACTCGTAATACACCATGCTGAGGGGTAGGCCTAGAGGACGTGCTCCCCCTATACTGCTGCTAGTGATATGTTACTGGGGCCTGTCTAGACTGCAACTACTACTGAAATGGAACTAATACTGTGCTCCCCCTATACTGCTGCTAGTGATATGTTACTGGGGCCTGTCTTGACTGCTACTATTACTGAAATGGAACTAATACTGTGCTCCCCCTATACTGCTGCTAGTGATATGTTACTGGGCCCTGTCTTGACTGCTACTACTACTACTGAAATGGAACTAATACAGTGCTCCCCCTATACTGCTGCTAGTGATATGTTACTGGGGCCTGTCCCAAATGCTACCGCTGAAATGTTACTAATTCTGGGCTCTGCCTATACCGCTGCTAATGCTATGTCACTGGGGTGTGGAAACGGAGGCTTCCCAAAGACATGATGGTGGCGGGGCCATTTCCCACCAATGCGGTTACTGTTAAGGTGCATATAACCACGGACACGTGGAGAGGACACGTAGTGCCTCAAAAACATCCCCCTCCTCCTCCAACAATGAAAACATTCTTGGCAAATATCTTTGCATTGGTCCGTCTGGTGGCAGTCCAAGAATTTCACCTTTAACGACACAACAAGAGAGCCCCCCCACCATCCCCCCGCCACGGCCCACTTAATCCTGGCCACATTCCAAAAACCAACTAAATAAAACCGCGCTACTAGTCGCGACCACATTCCCACCAACGCGGTTACTGTTAAGGTACATATTACCAGTCTGACTGGGGCATGCACTGTGGGCCGAAGCCCACCTGTATTGTATCTGACGTTAGCTCTGCTGAGCAGGGCTCTGCAATTGGATACATTTATGTTCCGCCGGTGGGTTCCAGGGAGCCACCCATGCTGTGGGTCCACAGGGACTTCACATTACGGATTTGTACCTGCCAGTGTCTATGTATTAAAAATCCCGCTCAGACTGGGGCATGCAGTGTGGGCCGAAGCCCACCTGCATTTAATCTGACGTTACCTCAGCCGTGCTGGGCAATGCAATTTTAGTAGCAAGTGTATAGGGGGACCCCAGTAACATTTAGGTACCAAGAGTATAGGCGGACCCCAGTAACATTTCTGTAGCAAAAAAAAAAAGGCAGACTCCCGTAACATTGCTGTAGCAAAAGTATAGGGAGACCCCAGTAACATTTCAGTTGCAAAAGTATAGGCAGACCCTTGTAACATTTCTGTAGCAAGAGTATAGGCGAACCCCTCAAACTATTCAGTAAAAAATGTATAGGCAGACCCCAGAAACATTGGTGTACCAAGAGTGTTTGCGAAGTGTGGAAAAATTTGTTAGATAACAGTATAGGCGAGGGCCAGAAAAATTGGTGTACCAAGAGTACACGTACACCCCTGAAAAATTGCTCAACCGCGAGGCCAGATGAAACCCATAAACAATTTTTAAAGATACAGCTCGCTGTTGCTTAATTTGTAACAAGCCTGGAGGCAGCCTTGTGAAAAAAATTGGTTTCTGTTAAAGAAAATTGGTTTCTGAAAATTTCAAAAATTGTAAAAAACTTTTAAGCAGAGCCTTTTGGGCCACAAGAAAATTGGCAGTTCAGCGCGATGACATGCTGTTTTAGGAGGAGGAGTAGTAGGAGAAGAAGTAATAATATCCGAGAGTGATTGACAAAGCTAATTCTCCCTTGTTTTGTGGTGATAGAGGATGCATTTTTCTCCTGTTGCAGTGAAAAGAATCATTTCCGCTGCTTTCCGCCGGTGAAGAAGAGAAGCCTGAGGAAATCCAGCCTTTGTTCCTCTTTATGAGTGTAAGCATGTCAGCATTGGCAGTTGACAGGCAGGTACGCTTATCCGTGATGATTCCCCCAGCTACACTAAACACCCTCTCTTGCAATACGCTAGCGGCTGGGCAGGCCAGCACCTCCAGGGCGTACAGCACAAGTTTGTGCCACGTGTCCAGCTTTGACACCCAATAGTTGTATGGAGCATACTCCCTCACCATCTTTTTACCATGCTCCCTCTGACTCAGCCTTGACTGGGGAGTGGTGACACACTCTTGCTGGGGAGCCATAAAGCTGGCAAAGGCCTTGGAAAGTGTTCTCCTGCCTGCGCTGGACATGCTGCCTTATCCCTGCGCCTCCCCTGCTACTTGGCTCTCTGAACTGCGCCTTCTGCCTCTAGCGCTGTCAGATTGGAACTTTAGCATCACTTTTTCCACCAGCGCCCTGTGGTATTGCATCACTCTCGTACCCCTTTCCTCTTCGGGAATTAGAGTGGAAAGGTTCTCCTTATACCGTGGGTCTAGAAGGGAGTACACCAAGTAATCCGTGTTGCCAGAATGCATCTAACGTGAGGGTCACGGGAAAGGCAGCCTAACATGAAGTAAGCTATGTTTGCCAGGGTCCCAGTACGCAACACATCGCTGTCCTCACTAGGAAGATGACTTTCAGGATATTCCTCTTCCTCCTCCTCCACAGCCCATACATGCTGAACAGATGAAAGGCAAGCAGCATGGTACCCTCTGCAGTGTGCCCACCTGTCTCTTCCCCCTCTTCCTCCTCCTCCTCCTCCTGCAAAACGTGCTGAGATAAAGACATGAGGGTGGTCTTGCTATCAAGCGACATACTGTCATCCCCCGTCTCCTGTTCCAACCGGTAACGCTAATGATTGCAGCATCGCCGCTCACCATCTGGGTAGACTCCTCAAAGTTTCCGAGGACCTGGCAGATATCTGTGATCCATGCCCACTCCTCAGTAAAGAATTGCGGAGGCTGACTACCACTACGCCGCTCATGTTGCAGTTGGTATTCCACTATTGCTCTACGCTGCTAGTACAGCCTGGCCAACATGTGCAGCATAGAATTCCAGCTTGTGGGCATGTCGCACAGCAGTCGGTGCTCTGGCAGCTGAAACCAATGTTGCAGGGTTCTCAGTGTGGCAGCGTCCATGGTGGACTTGCGGAAATGTGCGCAGACACGGCGCACCTTGCCGAGCAGGTCAGACAAGTGGGGGTAGTTTTTCAGAAACCGCTGAACCACCAGATTGAAGACGTGGGCCAGGCATTGCACGTATGTGAGGCTGCCGAGCTACAGAGCCGCCACCAGGTTACGGCCATTGTTAGACACGACCATGCCCGGTTGGAGGCTCAGTGGCGAAAGCCATAGGTAAGTCTGCTCTGTCAGACCCTGCAGCAGCTTGGGGGCCGTGTGCCTCTTTTCACCTAAGCTGATTAGTGTCAGCACGGCTTGCTGACGCTTGCCCACCACGCTACTGACTGCTGTCGACGTGCTCACAATTCTTAAGTGAGAGGTAGACGTGGCTAGGGAGGAGGAGGGGGACAGTTTGGAGGAGGTGGCATAAAACGCCACAGATACCAGCACCAAGGTAGGACCCACTATTCTGGGTGTGGTTTGGACGTGAGTAGAGATGAGCGAGTATACTCGCTAAGGCACTACTCGCTCGAGTAATGTGCCTTAGCCGAGTATCTCCCCTCTCGTCCCTAAAGATTCAGGGGCCACCGCAGCTGACAGGTGAGTTGCGGCGGGGAGCGGGGCAGAGCGGGCGGGAGAGAGGGAGAGAGAGATCTCCCCTCCATTCCTCCCTGCTCTCCCCCGCAGCTCCCCGCCCCGCGGCGGCACCCAAATCTTTCGGGACGAGCGGGGAGATACTCGGCTAAGGCACATTACTTGAGCGAGTAGTGCCTTAGCGAGTATACTCGCTCATCCCTAGACGTGAGCAATACCCAGGCTCTGACCCGGTCCCAGCCTCTACCAAGTTCACCCAATGTGCCGTCAGGGAGGTATAGTGTCCCTGCCAGCCAGTACTTGTCCAGGTGTCTGTGGTTAAGTGGACCCTCCCTGTAACCGCGTTGGTTAGGGCACGATTTATATTGTGGGAGACGTGCTGGTGTAGGGCTGGGACGGCACACCGGGAAAAATAGTGGCGACTGGGGACCGAATAGCGCGGGACCGCCGCTGCCATCATGTTTTTGAAAGCCTCTGTTTACACAAGTCTGTACGACAGCATCTTCAGGCTGATTAATTTGGCAATGTGCACGTTTAACGCTTGTGCGTGTTGATGGGTAGCGGCGTATTTGCGCTTTCGCTCCAACGCTTGTGTTAGCAACAGCTGAACACTGCGCTGAGAGACATTGCTGGATGGAGTGGAGGTTGGTGGAGGTGAGGATGCGGGTGCAGGCGGCGCTCGTGCCTGTGTCCTGGGAGGGGAATTGGATCTGTACGGCAGGTTGTGGCACAGGGGAAGAGGCAATGGTGTGACCTTGTGGGGTGCTTGGCCATCATCTGCCTGCACATGCTGGTGCTGGTGAGGCTGGTAGTGGTGGCTCCCTGGCTAAACTTGGTGCGAGACAGGTTGCACACCACTGTTCATCGGTCGTCCGCACTCTCACTAAAAAACATCCACACTTTTGAACACCTAGCCCTCTGCACAGAGGCTTGCCACGAAGGGGTGCTTTTGGGAAACAGTTGGGGGATTCTTTGCTCTGGCCTTGCCTCTACCCCTGGCCACTCCACTGCCTCTTTCAACCTGTCCTGCTGCTGCGCTTGCCTCCCCCTCTGAAGCCCTGTCCTCAGTAGGCTTAGCAAACCAGGTGGGGTCAGTTACCTCATCGTCCAGCTGCTCTTCCTCGAATCCTCTGTGCGCTCCTCCCTCGGACTTACTGCCCTTACTACTACCTCACTGACAGACAACTGTGTCTCATCATGCTCATCCACAAAAAGCTCTTGAGACAGTTGCTGGAAATCACCAGCCTCGTCAACCGGACTCCGGGAACTTTCCAAAGGTTGGGCATCGGTCACGACAAATTCCTCAGGTGAGAGAGAAACCATTTTTTTCCACTCATGGCAGGGACCCAAGAACAGTTCCTGCAAGTCTGCCTGCTCAGAATATGTCATTTTCATGGAGTGAGAAGGCTGGGAGGAAGGAGGAGCAGCCAGAGGATTTAGAGTTGCAGTATCTAGGCTGGGAGTAGTGCACTGTGTAGAAGACTGGGTGGACGGTACATTGCTGGACGCGTTTTCTGCCATCCACAACTGGACCTGCTCGCACTGCTTTGTTTGTAATAAAGGTCTACCAAATGGACCCGTAAATTGGGATATGAGGCTGGGGACCCCAGAAACTTGCCTCTCTCCTAATCTGGCCGCAGTCGGCTGTGATTCACCACGCCCAGGAATTCGGCCTGTGCCCATACCCTCACTTGGACGTCCACGTCCTCGACCCTTACCCCTACTCCTCATCATGGGGTATTAGGATTAGAGCAGGGCCCAAATAAATTACCCCACTGTAGAGCACTGACAACTGTGGCTTAATTCACCGCACACAGAGACCTGGAGATAGTGGAGGCTTTATGCTGTGATTTGAAAAAATGAACCCACTGTCTTGCGCTGATACCTAGGGGTAATTTACCGCTCGCAGACACTTGTAGATAATAGAGGCTGTTTGGAGTGGGAGAAGACTCTAAAGCCAGTGGATAGTGCTGGTAACTGCGGCATTCTCATCCCCACCAAGGAAAGGGTATTGTGAGACGCTCTGCACAGCAACAGAGCAGAAATACTTTGCAGTGGCCCAGGAAATATTACAGTACTGTTCTAATGCACTGCAGACACACAACAGTATAACTGAAGTCGTTTGCAGTAGGCTAGGAAATGTTAGAGTGCAGTTTCACGGTGAGAGCTGGTTGTACGGCACTGCAGGCTAAGAAAGCTATTACTGAAAGGCTGGGAACAGGCCTAGATGCGTAATACAAAAATCGATGTTCTACTGCTCCCAGCCAGCTACAACTGTAAAGCACACTGTGAGATGTAGCCCTAAGAAGGACCATTGGGGTTCTTGTATAGAGGATCAAGATACTGTATAACTTTCCCTATATAGGCAGCTCTGTCCCTTAACTCTGCATAATACACTGCAGACTGAGAACGCTATAGCTGAAATGGCCTGTACAGACCGAGATGCTTAAAAAAAAATGGTGTACTACTGCTCCCAGCCAGCCACAACAGTAATGCACACTATGAGGAGTAGCCATAAGAAGGACCGTTGGGGTTTTTAAAGACAGGATCATACGCTAACACTATCCCTGTATAAGCAGCAGCACTTTTCCTAACCTCTGCCAGCATGCGTCTGAGGCGAGCCGCGGGCGGGACCAGTTTAAGTACTCAGCGGTCATCTGATCTCACCAGTCATTCACTAGTGGGGGCGGGAGAGGACTAGCACGTCCCAGCAGGAAATGGTAATGCCTTCCCCCATGTCTATTGGCTAGAAAATGGAGCTAAACATGCAGGGAAGGAAATGCAATTGACTTGAGTACCACGTGGTGTTCGTCTCAAGTAAGGAGCATCTCCAGTACCCTAATGCTCGAATGAGCATCAAGCTGGGACGAGTGTGCTCGCTTATCTCTATTTAAAACGCATTGCACAAAAATTGCAAATTGGTGCTTTGTTATTTTTGTGCGATGCGATTTTAACATTAGAAAGTCTCATTGACAATTGCGTTGAAAAAACGCAAAGCTATTGCAGCGTAAAAAAAACACTAGTAGAAAGGCACCCTAAGGCCGGCTTCACACGAGCGTGACGGGCTCCGCCGCGTAATATTCCGCAGTGAAGCCCGTCACGGCGCCCCCCAGAGACCCCATACTTACCAGCGGAAGATAGCGTGAAGACGCTTCCCCGCCCACCGCCGTCGCATCATGTGACACACCCACCGCGTCACATGACGCGGCCGGCCGTGTCATGTGACGCGCCGGCCGCGTCATATGACGCGCGGCGGTGGGCGGGGAAGCGTTTTTTCACGCTATCTTCCGCTGGTTGCAGCGGGAGATAGCGTGAACGGACAGCTTCCATTGACTGCAATGGAAGCCGTCAGCGCGTACACCCGCGGCAAATAGAACATGCTGCGGGTGAGGATGGGAGATTTCACGGTGCGTAATTCCGCGGTGGAATTACGCATCGTGAGCATTGTGCTATTAGGTTCAATAGAACCTAATAACAGGGGGCAACGCAGCGGATTTTTGCCGCGGATTTACGCGGCGTAAATCCGTTCGTGGGAAGGAGGCCTTAAGGTTCCAAATTTTAATAATTAGGTGGTAAAGCATTCTTAGATAGACATGGTTATGGTTGCATGATCTGACCATGAGATGGTGCCTATGGAGGTGGAGATAACCTTGCTAAGAAATTTCATATCTACCAGCATAAAGGCGATTCTGCTATAAATTTTATGGGTGTGCGAGTAAAAGGTAAAATCATGTTCCGTTGAGTGCTGTAACTGCCAGACATCAAATAGATTATTTTCATTGAACTGGGAAACAATGGATGATGGTCTGTCATTAACTTTAGTGGTGGAAGAGTCCATAGAGGACCAGAGAGTCTTGTTGAAGTCTCCTACCAGTAACAGAGGGCCTACTCTATGACATTTAATAATGATGATATTTTCTGAATAAATGAGTGTTATTTGGCATTTAGGACATATATTGAGGCTATTGTAAAATCACAGTTATTAATATGACGTAGCGACTAGCCTCATCAATGATGTCCTTTTTAAGGGAAAATGCTGCTGTGTCTTTGAAGGCTATAGATACCCCACATTTTTTATGGAATGCTAGTGAGGAGAAAATGTGGGAGAAGTGTTTGTGTGAGAGGCGGAAGGCATCCTCTTAATTTAGATGTGTCTCCTGGACACATAGGATATCTGCGCCCGTCGATCGAGCTTCCATAGAATGGATCTTTTAACGGGCGAATTTAGACCTTTAGCATTTTTAGAAATTAAATTGAAAACCATTTTAACTAATTAAAAATAGTTGTTTGTAACCAGACAAGAATCTTAATCACACCTACTGATAATGTCAGCTCCATGTCCAGGCAAAGCACATCTTGGACCAGAATATACATAAAAAGAACATGCAACATGTAACAAGGGCTACAAGCCCTACAACACAGGTGAAGGAAATAAACAGATAGAAGAGAGGCAATAGGTTAAATGATATCAAGACTACCATAGTCCAACTGGGGGAACTGGATTTACTATCCACCAGTGAAGAAACGAGCCAGAAACGGCAAAACATTTGAAGGCAGACACCTTTGATGAAAAACAACAAAAAGGCAAATTGGCTAGAGATGCTGTATAAAATAAAAATAGCAGATCTCTATATTTCACAATGTGTATAAAAGGAAGTCCCTTAGACCATCCATTGCCAGACTTCGTAATCCATTCTTCACAGAAGAACGGGGGCAGTTTCTCCTGTTAGATCGAGGAGATCCCTGTGGTACAAGGTTCCAGTCTTTACACAGTTGCATCGCTTCCTCTGGAGACTGTGCTACATACTTAGAGCCATTTTTAGTAATTATTGCATTTACATGAAAACCCCATTTGTAGATAATGCCCTGCTGGTACTGGAAGCAAAAGCTCTCCTGCGCAGAAGTGTGGTTGCTAAAATATTTGTGAAAAGCTGGATATTTTTGAAGCGGTCAGGACTTATGCGGGAGAGTCAAGCAGTGTCCATTATTTTTTCTTTTAGGTGATAAAAATGTACCCGGGTAATAACACCCTGAGGAATTGAGGGCAGCAATGATTTAGGCTTAGGGAGCGTGTGAGCACAGTCGATCGTCAGATCATGTTGAGTGGCATCCGGGAGAAGGCCAGTAAAGTAATCGATTAGCAAATCTTTACGTTCATCATTTTTAACCGTCTCAAGAGTGCCTCTAAGATGGATATTATTTCACCTGGACCTATCCTCCATATCAGCAGTTTTTAGTTTCAAAGTCTCTAAGTCGTCTTCCATTGAATTGGCGATATCCATAAGCTCTTTATGGCCTGATGTTTGATCCTCTATTTTATTTTCAATGTGTGAAGTGCGATCATCAATAGAGGTTGTTTCCATTTGCAGTGCTTTAGATCAGCTAACAGGTAGCACATCAATGACTCTGTAATGGGCATCTCGGTTGATTTAAGGGACTGTGAAGGTGTTACAGTAGTGCCATTTTTATGATTTTCACAGTGTTTTTTTTGGACATGAGAGTAACAGGCACTGAATGGGTTAATGCATGAAAGCCAACCATGTTCTTCCCATTCTCCCTCTTGTGACTCTGATAACACTGTTGGAGATGGAGAGCTGTCAGCAGAGTGAGTCAGAGACTCATTAAGGAGTTGTGATCCCTTCCCTTTATCAGAGTCCCCTGTCACAGTGTCAGAAGCTGTGCTGGAGCCCACGTAGAGATCCTGCTGCAGCTGGTGGTGGCCATCTTGGATTTTCCCACAACCAGGAAAGAACTTAGTGAGCTTTGCTGGGCACTTCTTTGCCCTACCTTTTGACATAGTTCAGTGCTGGGAGGTTCCAGGAGGCTTTAGGAGGTAGGGGAAGTTTCCCGTGCTTGTGTCTGCTGCTTAGTGCTACTTTAAGCCAGTGGTGCAGGCAGAGAGAGGAATTATGCTTCATCTGCCATTAGCTGCTGCCCACGCCCCCTCTTGCTTAATGTTAAGTCCACAATGGCTGTCCCCCCTAGTCAGGTCCAGTACAAGTTTGGTAAGGTGATTATCTTTAGCAATCAATAGAAAGCTGTTACCTTTATGAGATCCGCAGGTTACGACTTCCCAGTTTATATCAAGATAGTTGACGTCCCCCATAATAATTACCTCATTGGGATTTGAAGCTTCATCAATATGTTTCAATAATAGATTTTCAGTGGCTTCTGTTATATTTGGTGGTCTATAGAAAGCCCCTATGATTATTTTATTGTTTTTTCGTCCATGTATTTCTACCTATAGAGACTCCACATGTTCATCTCCCTCCCCTATATCTTCCCGTTATGTGGGCTTTAAACAGGATTTTACATAAAAACAAACCACTCCCCTTTATCCGATCCCTTCTGAACAGACTGTAACCCTATAAGTTCACCACCCAGTCAGAACTTTCTTTCAACCAGGTCTCTGTTGTTCCCACTATGTCGTAGTTTTTCTCAGACATTCTTCTAGTTTGTCTACTTTATTGATCAGACTTCTAGTATTAATCACCATATAGTTTAGAAGGTTTTAGCTATTTTTCCTATTACATGTATCCCTACTAACTGTTTTGCAAGCTCTAACTGTACTAACCCCTCCCACCATTCAACGGCCATTTTCATTACTAAGTACCAGATCCCTATCAACACTGTCTTCCCCCTAGTTTTCTGGTTGCCCTTTCCTCCAGTCCCTAGTTTAAACACTCCTCCAACCTTTTAGCCATCTTTCCCTCCAGCACAGCTGCATCCTCCCCATTGAGATGCAGCCTATCCATACAGTGAAGCCTGAAGCCGACAGCAAAGTCAGCCCAGTTCTTCAGGAACCCGAACCCCTCCTTCCTGCACCAAATCTAGGGCTTATATTTAAAGCCCCTCCCTGAAAAACAATTACGGGATGCCGGCAGCTGGATCCCCTACCGCAGCTGTCATCTGTGACAGCTGTGGTAGGGAATTCTTTATTCCCCGTGGGTATTTAAAATTCCTTTGCTGCATCTGTCACAGATGTGGCAGGTGCAACAGGGAATTCTTTTTCTCCTACGGGATGAAGAAAACATCTGCCGCATGCGGCAGATGTGTTCTTTATCCACGCGGGGAACACGCCAGCGGCAGACAGTTAAGTATATATATATATATATATATATATATATATATATTTTTTTTACACTAAAATTGCTGTTTTTTTAGGGAAGAGATTATATTTAAAGCTCTTCGCTGAAAAACCATAACGGGGTGCCGGCAGATCATTGTCTTCAACCGAGCCTCTGGGAGCAGCCGCAGCACCATTGAAGACAATGCGTGCATTCCCTATAGTGCATGCACGTCCTATCTTTGCAGACGCATGCTTGTAAAACACGGACATGTGAACACACCATAGGGAATGCATAGGTTCTAATAGACGTGTGTTTTTGTGCGCACGTATGCACGCACAAAAACACGCTTGTGTGAAGCCACCCTTAGTCATGGCACGACTAAGAGCAGTAACACTTGAAAAGAATAGGTGCTGTTCTGTGCAGTTATTACCTTTGTCATTTTTATGAATTAATAATAAAGATTAACTTTTTAAAGGAAGTACTGGGATTTTTTTCTATTTCCGGATCACTATATATATCTTTACAGGTTCACTGTAACTTCCCGGTTTACTCCTCCAAGCAATTTTCAGGTTGAGAGCAACTTCTGCAAGATAAATCGAAGATTAACATTTTAAAGAAACATACACATACAAAAGTAATACTTCTTACAGATGGCACATGGCCAGCTGCAGGGATTGTGATAGGTAGGTACTGACAGATGTGTGGTTGCCTCGACGTGGCCAAAATGAAAAACTAACACTCACATTTATTAGTATATATCAGTATTTTTTGTATGCAGTTTGTTAGAGCCCAATATGTCAGCCAGTGTGGCCCACTTTGGAGATACAGGGCAACCCACTGCAATGTCAGTGAGAGTTGCTAGCCTGTTTAGTGGGGTACACCCATCTTTGGCTGGCTTCTTAGATATTGTTCACATGTGCAGGCTATATTTGTTTGCAGTTTCTTCCTGCCCAATCTGGGCTGGGTTGAGTGAGTGACTGCATAATAGTCTGTACTGAACAAGTAGCTCCTCTTTATCATAGTCTGGCAATCTGCATTCTTTGAGGGTTTACAGCGATTGCATCTGCCATATGGTGATCGTGCCTACTTTATGACGATTGTGCATACCTTACGACAATTGTGCCTATCAGGTATTGCATTTTTTAACTCTTTCAGTAAATGTCTAGGCAGTGTGATAGGAGTACCTTTAACTAGAGATGAGCGAGCACCAAAATGCTCGGGTGCTCGTTACTCGAGACGAACTTTTCGCGATGCTCGAGGGTTCGTTTCGAATAACGAACCCCATTGAAGTCAATGGGCGACCCGAGCATTTTTGTATATCGCCGATGCTCGCTAAGGTTTTCATTTGTGAAAATCTGCAAAACCCAAGAAAGTGATGGAAACGACACAGCAACGGATAGGGCAGGCGAGGGGCTACATGTTGGGCTGCATCTCAAGTTCACAGGTCCCACTATTAAGCCACAATAGCGGCAAGAGTGGCCCCCCCCCCAACAACTTTTACTTCTGAAAAGCCCTCATTAGCAATGGATACCTTAGCTAAGCACCACACTACCTCCAACAAAGCACAATCACTGCCTGCATGACACTCCGCTGCCACTTCTCCTGGGTTACATGCTGCCCAACCCCCCCCCCCCCCGCACGACGCAGTGTCCACAGCGCACACCAAAGTGTCCCTGCGCAGCCTTCAGCTGCCCTCATGCCACGCCACACTCATGTCTATTTATAAGTGCGTCTGCCAGAGGAACCGCAGGCACATACTGCAGAGGGTTGGCACGGCAAGGCAGCGACCCTCTTTAAAAGGGGCGGGGCGATAGTCCACAATGCTGTACAGAAGCAATGAGAAATCCAATCCTGTGCCACCTCCATCTGGAGCTGCACACGTGGGCATAGCAATGGGGAACCTATGTGCCACACACTATTCATTCTGTCAAGGTGTCTGCATGCCCCAGTCAGACTGCGGTTTTTTATAAATAGTCACAGGCAGGTACAACTCCGCAATGGGAATTCCGTGTGCACCCACAGCATGGGTGGCTCCCTGGAACCCACCCGCTGTACATAAATGTATCCCATTGCAGTGCCCTGGACAGCAGAGCTAACGTCAGATGAAATGCAGGTGGGCTTCGGCCCACACTGCATGCCCCAGTCAGACTGGGGTTCTTTAGAAGTGGACACATGCAGTTACAACTCCCTGTGGACCCACAGCATGGGTGGCTCCCTGGAACCCACCGGCGGTACATAAAAATATCCCATTGCATTGCCCATCACAGCTGAGGTAGTAATGTCATGTTTAATGCAGGTGGGCTTCGGCCCACACTGCATGCCCCAGTCAGACTGGGGTTCTATAGAAGTGGAAACAGATGCATTTACAACTCCCTGTGGACCCACAGCATGGGTGGGTGCCAGGAAGCCACCGGCGGTACATAACAATATCCCATTGCATTGCCCATCACAGCTGAGGTAGTAATGTCATGTTTAATGCAGGTGGGCTTCGGCCCACACTGCATGTCCCGGTCAGACTGGGGTTCTTTAGAAGTGGAAACAGATGCATTTACAACTCCCTGTGGACCCACAGCATGGGTTGCTCCCTGGAACCCACCAGCGGTACATAAAAATATCCCATTGCATTGCCCATCACAGCTGAGGTAGTAATGTCATGTTTAATGCAGGTGGGCTTTGGCCCACACTGCATTCCCCAGTCAGACTGGGGTTCTTTAGAAGTGGAAACAGATGCATTTACAACTCCCTGTGGACCCACAGCATGGGTGGCTCCCTGGAACCCACCGGTGGTACATAAAAATATCCCATTGCATTGCCCATCACAGCTGAGGTAGTAATGTCATGTTTAATGCAGGTGGGCTTCGGCCCACACTGCATGCCCCAGTCAGACTGGGGTTCTTTAGAAGTGGAAACAGATGCATTTACAACTCCCTGTGGACCCACAGCATGGGTGGGTGCCAGGAAGCCACCGGCGGTACATAACAATATCCCATTGCATTGCCCATCACAGCTGAGGTAGTAATGTCATGTTTAATGCAGGTGGGCTTCGGCCCACACTGCATGCCCCAGTCAGACTGGGGTTCTTTAGAAGTGGACACATGCAGTTACAACTCCCTGTGGACCCACGGCATGGGTGGCTCCCTGGAACCCACCGGCGGTACATAAATATATCCCATTGCATTGCCCATCACAGCTGAGGTAATGTCGTGCTTAATGCAGGTGGGCTTCGGCCCACACTGCATGCCCCAGTCAGACTGGGGTTCTTTAGAAGTGGACACATGCAGTTACAACTCCCTGTGGACCCACGGCATGGGTGGCTCCCTGGAACCCACCGGCGGTACATAAATATATCCCATTGCATGGCCCATCACAGCTGATGTTATGTCAGCTGTAATGCAGGTGGGCCAAAAATTTATTGGATTACACTGTAGGCGAGGGCCCACAAAAATTGGTGTACCAACAGTACTAATGTACCTGAGAAAAATTGCCCATGCCCAACCGAGAGGGCAGGTAAAACCCATTAATGGCTTTGGTTAATGTGGCTTAATTGGTAACTAGGCCTGGAGGCAGCCCAGTTAAAATAAAAATTGGTTCAGGTGAAAGTTTCAACGCTGTAATGAGCATTGAAACGTATAAAAATTGTTTACAAAAATTATATGACTGAGCCTTGTGGGCCTAAGAAAAATTGCACGTTCGGCGTGATTACGTGAGGTTTCAGGAGGAGGAGCAGGAGGAGGAGGATGAATATAATACACAGATTGATGAAGCAAAAAGGTCCCCGTTTTGGATGGTGATAGAGAACGATGCTTCCATCCGCGAGTGCAGCCTACGTATTGTTTAGGTATCGCTGCTGTCCGCTGGTGGAGAAGAGAAGTCTGGTGAAATCCAGGCTTTGTTCATCTTGATGAGTGTAAGCCTGTCGGCACTGTCGGTTGACAGGTGGGTACGCTTATCCGTGATGATTCCCCCAGCCACACTAAACACCCTCTCTGACAAGACGCTAGCCGCAGGACAAGCAAGCACCTCCAGGGCATACAGCGCGAGTTCAGGCCACGTGTCCAGCTTCAACACCCAGTAGTTGTAGGGGGCAGAGGCGTCACCGAGGACGGTGGTGCAATCGGCTACGTACTCCCTCACCATCCTTTTACAGTGCTCCCGCCAACTCAGCCTTGACTGGGGACCGGTGACACAGTCTTGCTGGGGAGCCATAAAGCTGTCAAAGGCCTTAGAGAGTGTTCCCCTGCCTGCGCTGTACATGCTGCCTGATCTCTGCGCCTCCCCTGCTACCTTGGCCGCGGAAATGCGCCTTCGGCCACTAGCGCTGTCGGATGGGAAGTTTACCATCAGTTTGTCCACCAGCACCCTGTGGTATAGCATCATTCTCGAACCCCTTTCCTCTTCGGGAATGAGAGTGGAAAGGCTCTCCTTATACCGTGGATCGAGTAGTGTGTACACCCAGTAATCCGTAGTGGCCAGAATGCGTGTAACGCGAGGGTCACGAGAAAGGCATCCTAACATGAAGTCAGCCATGTGTGCCAGGGTACCTGTACGCAACACATGGCTGTCCTCACTCGGAAGATCACTTTCAGGATCCTCCTCCTCCTCCTCTGGCCATACACGCTGAAAGGATGGCAGGCAAGCTGCATCTGTACCCTCAGCAGTGGGCCAAGCTGTCTCTTCCCCCTCCTCCTCATGCTCCTCCCCCTCCTCCTCCTCCTCTGGCCATACACCCTGAAAGGATGACAGGCAAGCAGCATCTGTCCCCTCAGCAGTGGGCCAAGCTGTCTCTTCCCCCTCCTCCTCATGCTCCTCCCCCTCCTCCTCAACGCGCTGAGATATAGACATGAGGTTGCTCTGACTATCCAGCGACATACTGTCTTCCCCCGCCTCCGTTTCTGATTCCAAAGCGTCTGCCTTTATGCTTTGCAGGGAACTTCTCAAGAGGCATAGCAGAGGACTGGTGACGCTAATGATTGCAGCATCCCCGCTCACCATCTGGGTAGACTCCTCAAATTTTCCAAGGACCTGGCAGATGGCTGCCAACCAGGCCCACTCTTCTGTAAATAATTGAGGAGGCTGACTCCCACTGCGCCGCGCAAGTTGGAGTTGGTATTCCACTATAGCTCTACGCTGCTCATAGAGTCTGGCCAACATGTGGAGCGTAGAGTTCCACTGTGTGGGCACGTCGCACAGCAGTCGGTGCACTGGCAGATTAAACCGATGTTGCAGTGTGCGCAGGGTGGCAGCGTGCGTGTGGGATTTGCGGAAATGTGCGCAGAGCTGGCGCACCTTTCCGAGCAGGTATGACAAGTGGGGGTAGCTTTTCAGAAAGCGCTGAACCACCAAATTAAAGACATGGGCCAGGCATGGCACGTGCGCGAGGCTGCCGAGCTGCAGAGCCGCCACCAGGTTGTCACACACGACCATGCCCGGTTGGAGGCTCAGCGGCGAAAGCCAGCGGTCGGTCTGCTCTGTCAGACCCTGCAGCAGTTCGTGGGCCATGTGCCTCTTCTCTCCTAAGCTGAGTAGTTTCAGCACGGCCTGCTGACACTTGCCCACCGCTGTGCTGTCACGCCGCGCGACACCGACTTGAGGCGACGTGCTGCTGCTGCTGACACATCTTGATTGCGAGACAGAGGTTGCGTTGGAGGAGGAGGAGCAGGGTGGTTTAGTGGAGGAAGCATACACCGCCGCAAATACCACCACCGAGCTGGGGCCCGCAATTCTGGGGGTGGGTAGGACATGAGCAGTCCCAGGCTCTGACTCTGTCCCAGCCTCCACTAAATTCACCCAATGTGCCGTCAGGGAGATATAGTGGCCCTGCCCACCTGTGCTTGTCCACGTGTCCGTTGTTAAGTGGACCTTGGCAGTAACCGCGTTGGTGAGGGCGCGTACAATGTTGCGGGAGACGTGGTCGTGCAGGGCTGGGACGGCACATCGGGAAAAGTAGTGGCGACTGGGAACCGAGTAGCGCGGGGCCGCCGCCGCCATCATGCTTTTGAAAGCCTCCGTTTCCACAAGCCTATATGGCAGCATCTCTAGGCTGATCAATTTTGCAATGTGCACGTTTAACGCTTGAGCGTGCGGGTGCGTGGCGTCGTACTTGCGCTTGCGCTCAAACTGTGGCGCTAGCGACGTCTGGACGCTACGCTGAGCGACATTGCTGGATGGGGCCGAGGACAGCGGAGGTGAGGGTCTGGGTGCAGGCCAGGAGACGGTACTGCCTGTGTCCTCAGAGGGGGGTTGGATCTCAGTGGCAGGTTGGGGCACAGGGGGGGAGGCAGTGGTGCAAACCGGAGGCGGTGAACGGGCATCGTCCCACCTTGTGGGGTGCTGGGCCATCATATGCCTGCGCATTCTGGTGGTGGTGCCTCCCCAGCTGATCTTGGCGCGACAAAGGTTGCACACCACTGTTCGTCGGTCGTCAGGCGTCTCTGTGAAAAACTGCCACACCTTAGAGCACCTTGACCTCTGCAGGGTGGCATGGCATGAGGGGGCGCTTTGGGAACCAGTTGGTGGATTATTCGGTCTGGCCCTGCCTCTACCCCTGGCCACCGCACTGGCTCGGCCTGTGCCCACACCCTGACTTGGGCCTCCGCGTCCTCGCCCGCGTCCACGTCCTATAGGCCTACCCCTACCCCTCAGCATGGTGTATTAGCAGTAGTGCAGAAACAGAACGCTGTAATTAAATGTGCCGCTTATTGGCCTGTGGTTGGAGGCTGACTTCGTTTACGGAACGCCAGGAAATAATTTGGCGCACGCCTGCTGTAACACTTAGCTGGCTGCGTATTTATTTGGAGAACTACTACCCCCAGCAGACACGGACCCAGAACACTGAGCACAGTGACAGGCAGGCCAAATAGATTTTTTTCCAATATTTTTTGGAAAAGGACCACTGCGTATATTCAATCTATAATATATGTCTTCTGGCCCTGCCTACACAATTCTGTCCCTGGACTGTGTCACGGAACTGCAGTGTTGCACTGTTATTAACTGCAACAGACCGGTGATTTCAGAGCCAGGAAATAATTTGGCGCACGCCTGCTGTAACACTTAGCTGGCTGCGTATTTATTTGGAGAACTACTACCCCCAGCAGACACGGACCCAGAACACTGAGCACAGTGACAGGCAGGCCAAATAGATTTTTTTCCAATATTTTTTTGAAAAGGACCACTGCGTATATTCAATCTATAATATATGTCTTCTGGCCCTGCCTACACAATTCTGTCCCTGGACTGTGTCACGGAACTGCAGTGTTGCACTGTTATTAACTGCAACAGACCGGTGATTTCAGAGCCAGGAAATAATTTGGCGCAAGCCTGCTGTAACACTTAGCTGGCTGCGTATTTATTTGGAGAACTACTGCCCCCAGCAGACACGGACCCAGAACACTGAGCACAGTGACAGGCAGGCCAAATAGATTTTTTTCCAATATTTTTTTGAAAAGGACCACTGCGTATATTCAATCTATAATATATGTCTTCTGGCCCTGCCTACACAATTCTGTCCCTGGACTATTACTGCAGGGCGCAATGCTCTGCACGGCCGATATACCAAAAAAAAAAAAAAAGTGCAACACTGCTAAAAGCAGCCTCCACAGTACTGCACACGGTTAGATGTGGCCCTAAGAAGGACCGTTGGGGTTCTTGAAGCCTACACTAACTCCTAACACTCTCCCTACAGCAGCTCCAACACGATACCACTGTCCCTCAGCTATCTCACAACGCATCTGAGGCGAGCCGCGGGAGGGGCCGATTTTTATACTCGGGTGACACCTGATCTCCCCAGCCACTCACTGCAGGGGGGTGGTATAGGGCTTGAACGTCGCAGGGGGAAGTTGTAATACCTTCCCTGTCTTTCAATTGGCCAGAAAAGCGCGCTAACGTCTCAGAGATGAAAGTGAAAGTAACCCGAACATCGCGTGGTACTCGTTACGAGTAACGAGCATCCCGAACACGCTAATACTCGAACGAGTATCAAGCTCGGACGAGTACGTTCGCTCATCTCTACCTTTAACCCCTTCATGACATGGCCTATTTTGGGCTTAACCCCTTAACGACCAGCCCATAGTGTTTTTACGTCCTCCCGAAGTGGGCTTTATTCTCTGAGGACGTAAAAACATGTGTCCTGCAGAGAATAATGCCCCTCGGGCTGTGGACGTGACAGCTCCATGCTGTCGGTGTCTGCAGGTAGCTGACAACATGGAGCTGTCATCCCGGGCTGTTCGGAGCCCCCCCCGGCTCTGCGATTGGCGCTATGCAATGGATAGCGCCGATCGCAAAAAAGTAAATAAAAGTACAATAAAAGTTAAAGATTCAGCTGCTCTGATGGATCGGATCCATTGGAGCAGCTGAAATTACTCACGGAGGTCCTCCGCACGACTCCCCGCTGTCCCTATGCTCCGGGCGCCGTAGCCGTCCTTCTGCGCATGCGCGCCAGGCGGCATTACGTCAGCCGCATGCGCAGAAGGCCCGGCGGCGCGGGAGACTTAAAATCTCCTGGCTCCCGGCTCCTGTAGGTAGCTGGGAGGCAGGAGATGTCAGCAGGGACTGCGGTGAGCGGTCCCCGCTACCGCGATCGCCGTTATACAATGGATAACGACGATCGCGGAAAAGTGAAAAAAAGTGTAAAAAAAGAAAAGTTTCACCTCCCCTCATGGATCGGATCCATGAGGGGAGGTGAAAATACTCACCTCAGGTCCGCCGATGTCCTCCGGCCGGTGTCGGGACCCCCCGCTGGCTTCTGCGATGTGCCGATGCGGCGCGCATGCGCAGAAGCCGGCGAGCTCGGCAAATTCAAAATCTCCCTGCACCCAGCTGTCACAGATAGCCGAGTGCAGGGAGATATGACTGGGGACCGCTGTATGTGGTTTCCAGTCATATGATCACCGTTATCCATCAGAAAACGGTGATCATATAAAGTTAAAAAGTAAAAAAAAAAAAAAAAGTTAAAAGTAAAAAAAAGTTTAAAAAGTTAAAGTTTCATCTCCCCTTATGGATCGTATCCGTAAGGGGGGATGAAATTACGTACCCAAGGTCCCGGATTTGTTCCCTGGTGGGATGTTGATCCGCGGATCTTACCCCAGCTTCGGCGCATGCGCCCGTCAGCATGATGGCGGACGCATGCACAAAAGTGAAATATTGCCCAAGAAATATAAAATCTCCCTGCTGCTGGCTACCAAAGGTAGCCAAGAGCCTGGAGATGTCACGGGGAGCCGCGGTATGCGGTTACTGGTCACGTGATCGCCGTTATCCAATGCATAATGGCGATCACGTAAAAGTTCTTTAAAAAGTGGCAGTTTTATTTCCCCTCACCGATGCGATCGGTTGGGGAAGATGAAACATCTTCTCGGAGGCTTCCGCTTTTGAATCCAGATGCGATAATCCTCCATGGACCCTTCCGGCTGCTGCGCATGCGCCCGCCGGCAAAATGCCGGACACATTCGCAGGAGCCGGGAAGCCCAGGAAATGTTAAATCTCCTTGCTCCCAGCGACCAATGGTCGCTGAGTGCTTGGAGCAGTGACCAGTGGCCTCGCTGAGCGGTCCCCGGTCACGTGATAAAGTAGCGATCTAACATTAGGCCGGTCACGCGTGACCGGAGAGGAATTACAGGTTCTGCATGCGCTTGATCAGTGGTAATCCACGGATCAATCGCATGCATTGGATTTCACAATTCCCCCCAATTAGCGGGTCGGAATTACGTAATCCACTCGCAGAAACAGAACACAGCATGCTATATTTTACCACGAATATCTGCGACCTAGAGCCCTTTGTGCTCTATGACCGCGGATATACCCGCACACCATATGCAAACACATTGTGTACGGGCTGCGGGTACCCGGGTCATCTCTAAGCGACGGCACGGGAAATGCAAACAAAAAACCGCCTGTGTGAGTAGGCAGTTATGCGCAGTACATTACGCAACCGTACGCAGGGTCACAGCCGGGCTCACAGCTGGAATCCGCTGCAGGCCTCGGCAAGCGGATTCCGCCTACGGCTACGTGACCCCGGCGTTATTCAGACCGCTACCTGTAATCCGTAATTTACAAGAAGCCCCGGGAACGTTCGTCTTCCTTCAGTTCCAGGAGTACCTTGTTGAGCGCCTTCTCTGTGAGACCGCTGCACTGCAGCAAGATTACAAAGCCTCACAGTGCCACTTTCTACACCCCATCCCCGCCGCTGAGGTTACGAAATACCCCCCAAAATACATGAGAGGAGGGGGGGGATACCCGGTTTTCTTGCCCCATGTGCCCAACCCAACCAGCCTCCGTAATTACCCCTGTCTTCGGACATAAAACGCAGTTTATATTATTACCTTTATCTAATATTTAGGGAATGCCAAAAAATGGGGATGGCCGGGGGATGGGGGGGGGGGGGATTATTTTTAGGAAGTCAAATTTTTTTCTGTATAAGTGGGCAATGGGGCCTGGAATTTATTCAGTTCTGCCCTGAAATCCAGCGGGCATTCCCTCTATTATGGGCCTAGCCATGTGTCCTGTAAGTAGATTAGGGCCACAATGGGTATGTTTCTGAACACGGGACAAGCAGGGGTATCCATTTTGGGGTGAATGTCTTCATTCCTATGTACACTGTACAAAAAAAACAGTTTTTAAACTGACAAAATTGCCAAACAAATGAAAATCGTAATTTTTTCCTTTTGCTTTTCTTAGATTCATTCAAATACTTTGGGGTCAAAATATGCAGTACACCCCTGGATGAATTTGTTAAGGGGTCTAGTTTTTCAAATGGGGTCATTTGTGGGGGTTCTCTATCGTTTTGGACGCTCAATGGCTCTACATGTGGGCAATGGGGCCTGGAATTTATTCCGTTGTACCCTGAAATCCAACGGGTGCTCCTTCCATTATAGGCCTAGCTATGTTTCCTTTAAGTAGATTAGGGCCACAATGGGTATGTTTCTGAACACGGGACAAACGGGGGTATCCATTTTGGGGTGAAAGTCTTCATTCCTATGTACACTTTCCAAAAAAAACCAGTTTTTAAATTGACACAATTGCCAAAAAAATGAAAATCATAATTTTTTCCTTCTGCTTGGCTTAGATTCATTCAAAAACTGTGAAGTCAAAAAAGTCATCATACCCCTAGATAAATTCGTTAGGGGGTCTACTTTTCAAAATAGGGTCACTTGTGGGGGTTCTCCATCGTTTTGGTCACTCAATGGCTCTACAAGTGGGCAATGGGGACTAAATCTCCTTCAAGCAAAATTTCTGTTCCGAAAGCCACCGCTTGCTCCTTTCATTTTGGGCCCCATTGTGCATATAGACGTAATACTAGGGCCACAATGGGTATGTTTCTGAGCACAGGACAAACAGGGGTATCCATTTTGGGGTGCAAGTCTTCATTCATATATGTGCGGTACAAAAAAAACTGCTTTTGAAATGACAGAATTACCAAAAAAATGAAAATCGTATTTTTTTTCCTTCGGCTTGCCTTAGATTCATTCAAAAACTGTGAAGTCAAAAAAGTCATCGTACCCCTAGATAAATTCGTTAAGGGGTCTACTTTTCAAAATGGGGTCACTTGTGGGCGTTCTCCATAGTTTTGGTCACTCAATGGCTCTACAAGTGGGCAATGGGGCCTAAATCTCCTTCAAGCAAAATTTCTGTTCCGAAAGCCACCGATTGCTCCTTTCATTTTGGGCCCCATTGTGCATCCAAACGTAAGATTAGGGCCACAATGGGTATGTTTCTGAGCACGGGACAAACAGGGGTATCCATTCTGGGGTGCAAATCCTAATTTTCATGTGTACTATAGAAAAAAGTCCTGTCTTTAAAATGACATATTTGCAAAAATATGAAATTTTTGTTTTTCTCTTCTAAATTGCATTGACTCCTGAAAAAAAACTGTGGGGTTAAAATACTCATGATACCCCTCAGTGAATACGTTAAAGAGTGTAGTTTTTAAAATGGGGTCACTTGTGGGGGTATCTATCATTTTGACTCCTATGAGCCTTTCCAATCTTGGATTGGTGTAGGAAAACAAAGTGTTCCTCAAAATGCTGAAAAGTAATGTTACATTTGTACGTCTCCTAAATGGTTAAAAAAAAAAAAAAAGTTTTTCCAATGTGCGCCCAAAATAAAGTAAACGGATGGAAATATAAATCTTAGCAAAAATTTCTATATTATGTTTGCACATATTTGAGATATTGCAGTTGTAAATGTGAAAAAATGACGATTTTTTCAAAATTTTCCCAATTTTGGCGCTTTTAATAAATAAACACAAATTCTATCGGTCTTTTTTTTCCACCTAAATGAAGTACAATATGTGGCGAAAAAACAATGTCAGAATCGCTTGGATATGCAAAACCTTTCCGGTCTTTTTCCATGCTAAAGTGACACGTGTCAGATTTACAAAATTTGGTCTGGTCATTAAGGCGTAAACAGGCTTGGTCACTAAGGGGTTAAGGACGCAACAATGTTTGGCGGATTTTCTTCTCCGTTTATCAAAAGCCATAACTTTTTTATTTTTCCGTCGACGCGGCCGTATGAGGGCTTGTTTTTTGCGTGGCGAACTGTAGTTTTTATCGGTGCTACTTTTGGGTACATAGACTATATTGTAAAACTTTTTTTTTTTTTATGATAGCAGGGAGAGAAAACGCATCAATTCTGCCATAGAATTTTTTATTTTTTTTACAGCGTTAATCATGCAGCATAAATGAGACATTCCATTTTTTCTGCGGACCGGTACAGTTACAACGATACCAAAATTCTTACATTTTTTTAGGTTTTCCCAGTTTTCTGCAATAAAAACCCTTTTTTTGGAAATCTTTTTTCTATTCTAAATCGCTGCATTCAAAGTCCTGTAACTTTTTTTATTTTTTGATGTACGGAGCTCTGTGAGGGCTTATTTTTTGCGAGACGAGCTGTAGTTTTTACTGGTACCATTTTGGGGTACAAACGACTTTTTTGATCACTTTTATTGCGTTTTTAGTGAGGCAAAATGCTAAAAATTAGCATTAGTTTTTTAGCGGGTTTTTTTGCGTTTTTTTCTGTGCACAGTCAAAAGCATGTGCATCTTATTGTACGTGTCGTTACGGACGCGACAATACCAAATATGTGGGGTTTTATTTTTTTTTTACCTTTTTTATGCTAATCTGAGAAAAAGCATAAAAAATGGGTTTTTTTACTCTTTTTTTTACATTTTTTTAAATTCATTTTTTAAATCTTTGTTTTTTTTTTTACAACATTTGTGTCCCCCTGTGGGACTTTAACCACTGCCCTGATGATCGCTGTCATAAGGCATGGCAGAGCTACTGCTCTGCATGCCTTATCGCTTATACAGCGATCATAGGCATAGGCAATACAGGACGCCAGTGTCTGGCGTCCTGTTACCATGGTGGCAGGCCGGGCTCTCACGATGTTATCGCGAGAGCCGGCCGGAGACACAGAGGGAGTCAGCTCCCCCTGTGAACTCTTTCCCTGCCGCGATCTACTTAGATCGCGGCAGGGAGGGGGTTAACAGCGGGGGGGGGGGGCGCATCTCCGATGCCCCCCCGCTGTTGCAGCGGGACGCCGGCTGTGACTGACAGCCGTCTCCCGCTGCGGGATAGCGCGGGATCATATGTGATCCCGCGCTAACCCCACGACGTAAGTTTACGCCCTGTTGCGGGAAGTACCCTGCTGCCAGGACGTAAGCTTACGCCCTGCAGCAGGAAGGTGTTAAAGGGTACCTGAGTTTTCAAAACATTTTCGAAAATACAACAGGTTCTCCTTATCCACACTTTTGCTGCTGCTTGCACCGTTTCATCTGTAATTTTTAGAAGTTCCGTTGCTCTGCTGTTTGCAGTCTACTTTCAGTATGTGTGTAGCAAATCAAGCATTCTGCCAGTAGTATACTGTCCTGACTTCTATATCCCTACTTCCCATGCTACATTGAACTACTTCTGGTCCAATCAGCAGGGAGACAGTATCTAAATGCCCACAACTGTAATTTCCAAGGATGATGAGTAGAGATGAGCTAGCACACTCGTCCGAGCTTGATGCTCGTTCGAGCATTAGGGTACTCGAGATGCTCGTTACTCGAGACGAACACCATGCGGTACTCGAGTCAATTGCATTTCCTTCCCCGAATGTTTAGCACCATTTTCTAGCCAACAGACATGCGGGGAAGGCATTACCACTTCCTGCTGTGACATGCCAGCCCTATCCCACCCCCTGCAGTGAGTGGCTGGCGAGATCAAGTGACCGCCGAGTACTTAAAGTGGTCCTGCCCGTGGCTCGCCTCAGACACACGCTGGCAGAGATTAGGGAAAGTGCTGCTGCTATAGGGAAAGTGTTAGTGTAGGATCCTGTCTTCAAGAACCCCAATGGTCCTTTTTAGGGCTACATCTGTCCGTGTGCATTACTGTTGTGGCTGGCTGGGAGCAGTAGTGCGCCGTTTTTTTTTTTTCATCTCGGGCTGTGGAGGCCATTTCATCTATAGCGTTCTCAGTCTGCAGTGTATTATACAGAGTATAGGGAAAGTGCTGCTGCTGACACAGGGAAAGTGTTAGAGTAGGATCCTGTCTTCTGAAACCCCAAAAGCTCCTTTGTTGAGCTACATCTGACCGTGTGCATTATATTTGTGGCTGGCTGGGAGTTGTAGTGCATCCATTTTTGTCTTACGCATCTAGGCCTGTTCCCAGCCTTTTAGTAATAGTTTTTTTCAGGCTGCAGTGCTGTACAACCAGCTCTTACCGTGAAACTGCACTCAAATATTTCCTAGCCTGCTGCGAACAACTTCATTTATACTGTTCTCTGTCTGCAGTGCATAACAGAGTGTTGAGGCACAGCCACTTCTATAGGGAAAGTTATATACACTATACAGTCCGTATCCTCCGTGCAAAAACCCCAAATCTTCTTTGTTAGGCTACATCTGACCGTGTGCATTTTAGTTGTGGACTGCTGGGAGTTGTAGTGCATCCATTTTTGCATTACGCATCTAGGCCTGTTCCCAGCCTTTCAGTAATAGCATTCTCAGGCTGTAGTGCCGTACAACCAGCTCTCACCGTGAAACTGCACTTAAATAATTGCTAGCCTGCGGCGAACGACTTCATTTATAACGTTCTGTGTCTGCAGTGCATTAGACAGAGGTCTCACCGCTAAAGAGTACTGTAATATTACCGGGGCCACTGCACAGTATTTCAGCTCTGCCGCTGTGCAAAGCGTCTCACAATACCCTTTCCTTGGTGGTGTTAAGATAGCCTCAGTTACCAGCACTATCCACGGGCTTTAGAGTCTTCTCCCACTCCACACAGCCTCTATCATCTATAAGTCTCTGCGAGCAGTAAATTACCCCTAGGTATCAGCGCAAGACAGCGGTTTAATTTTTTCCAGTCACAGCATAGAGCCTCCGCTATCTACAAGACTCTGTGTGCAGTGAATTAAGCCACAATTGTCAGTGTTGTACAGTGGGGTAATTTATTTCAGCCCTGCTCTATTCTTAATCCTCCATGATGAGGAGTAGGGATAAGTGTTGAGGATGTGGACGCGTCCAAGTGTGGATGTGGGCACGGGCCAAGTTCCTGGCCGTGGGGAATCACAGCCGGCTGCTGCCGGATTAGGAGAGAGGCAAGTTTCTGGGGTCCCCAGCTTCATATCACAATTTATGGGTCCGCGTGGTAGACCTTTATTACAAACAGAGCAGTGTGAGCAGGTCCTTTCGTGGATGGCAGAAAATGTGTCCAGCAATGTATCAAACACCAAGTCTTCTACACAGTCCACTAGGGACTGCAACTCTGAATCCTCTGGCTGCTGCTCCTCCTTCCTCCCAGCTTCCTCACTCCATGAAAATGACATATTCTAATGAGCAGGCAGACTCCCTGGAATTGTTCTCGGGCCCTTGCCATGAGTGGGAAAAACTGGTTCCTCTCTCACCTGAGGAGTTTGTTGTGACCGATGCCCAACCTTTGGAAAGTTCCCAGGGTCCGGGTGATGAGGCTGGGGACTTTCAGCAACTGTCTCGAGCTTTTTGTGGGTGAGGATGATGAGACACAGTTGTCTGTCAGTGAGGTAGTAGTAAGGGCAGTAAGTCCAAGGGAGGAGCGTACAGAGGATTCAGAAGAAGAGCAGCTGGACGATGAGGTGACTGACCCCACCTGGTTTGCTAAGCCTACTGAGGACAGGGCTTCAGAGGGGGAGGCAAGTGCAGCAGCAGGACAGGTTGGAAGAGGCAGTGGAGTGGCCAGGGGTAGAGGCAGGGCCAGAGCGAAGAATCCCCCAACTGTTTCCCAAAGCACCCCCTCGCAGCAAGCCTCCATGCAGAGGGCTAGGTGTTAAAAGATGTGGATGTTTTTTAGTGAGAACGCGGACGACCAACGAACTATGGTGTGCAACCTGTGTTGCACCAAGATCAGCCGGGGAGCCACCACTTCCAGCCTCACCAGCACCAGCATGCGCAGGCATATGATGGCCCAGCAACCCACAAGGTGGGACGAAGGCCATTCACCGCCTCCGGGTCACACCACAGCCTCTTTCCCTGTGCCCCAACCTGCCACATAGATCCAATCCCCCTTCCAGGACTCAGGCACGAGCGCCTCCCGGCCTGCACCCACACCCTCACCTCCGCTGTCCTCCACTCCATCCAGCAATTCAGCTGTCACAAACACAAGCGTTGGAGCGAAAACGCGAATACGCCACTGCCCACCGCACACCGCACAAGCTTTAAATGTGCACATTGCCAAATTAATCAGCCAGGAGATGCTGCCATACAGGCTTGTGGAAATGGAGACTTTCAAAAACATGATGGCGGCAGCGGTCCCATGCTACTCGGTCCCCAGTCGCCACTATTTTCCCAGTGTGCCATCCCAGCCCTACACCAGCACATCTCCCGCAACATTAATTGTGCCCTCACGAACGCAGTTACTGGGAAGGTCCACTTAACCACGGACACCTGGACAAGTACGGACGGGCAGGGCCACTATATCTCTCTGTTGGCACATTGGGTGAATTTGATGGAGGCTGGGACAGAGTCAGCGGGTCCTACCCTAGTACGGGTATCTGCGGCGTATTATGCCACCTCCTCTAAACCCTCCCGCCACCTCTACTTCCCAATTAAGAAGTGTGAGCACGTCGCCAGCAGTCAGTAGCACGCGGCGCGGCAGCACAGCGGTGGGCATGCATCAGTAAGCCATGCTGAAACTAATCAGCCTAGGTGACAAGAGGCACATGGCCCCCAAACTGTGGCAGGGTCTGACAAAGCAGACCGACCTCTGGCTTTCGCCGCTGAGCCTCCAACTGGGCATGGTCGTGTGTGACAACGGCCGTAACCTGGTGGCGGCTCTGCAGCTCGGCAGCTTCACATACATGCCATGCCTGGTCCACATCCTCAATCTCGTAGTTCATCGGTTTCTGAAAAACTACCCCCACTTCTCTGACCTGCTTGGCAAGGTGCGCCACGTCTGCGCACATTTCCGCAAGTCCACCACGGACACTGCCACCCTGAGGACCCTGCGACATCGGTTTCAGCTGCCAGAGCACCGACTGCTGTGCGACATGCCCACAACCTGGAATTCTATGCTGCACATGTTGGCCAGGCTGTACGAGCAGCATAGAGCAATAGTGGAATACCAGCTGCAACATGGGCGAGGTAGTGGTAGTCAGCCTCCCCAATTCTTTACTGAGGAGTGGGCATGGATGGCAGATATCTGCCAAGTCCTCAGAAACTTTGAGGAGTCTACCCAGATGGTGAGCGGCGATGCTGCAATAATTAGCTTTACCATCCCACTGCTTTGCCTGCTGAGAAGTTCGCTGCAAAGCATAAAGACCGGCGCTTTGCGGTTGGAACAGGAAACGGGGTATGACAGTATGTCGCTTGATAGCCAGACCACCCTCATGTCTATATCTCAGCGCATTTTGGAGGAGGAGGAGGGGGAGGAGCAGGAGGAGGAGGGGGAAGAGACAGCTGGGCACACTGCAGAGGGTACCCATGCTGCTTGCCTCTCATCTGTTCAGCGTGTATGGGCTGTAGAGGAGGAGGAGGATCCTGAAAGTCATCTTCCTAGTGAGGACAGCGATGTGTTGCGTACTGGTACCATGCCAAACATGGCTGACTTCATGTTAGGCTGCCTTTCTCGTGACGCTCGCGTTAGACGCAGTCTGGCCACTACGGATTACTGGGTGTACATCCTTCTCGACCCACGGTATAAGGAGAACCTTTCCACTCTCATTCCCAAAGAGGAAAGGGGTATGAGAGTGATGCAATACCACAGTGCCCTGGTGGAAAAAGTGATGCTAAAGTTCCCATCTGACAGCGCTAGTGGCAGAAGACGCATTTCAAAGGGCAAGTAGAGGCGCGGGGATCAGGCAGCATGTACAGTGCAGGCAAGGGAACACTCTCCAAGGCCTTTCCCAGCTTTATGGCTCCCCAGCAAGACTGTGTCACCACTCCCCAGTCAAGGCTAAGTCGGAGGGAGCACTGTAAAAAGAAGATGAGGGAGTACATAGCCGATCGTACCACCATCCTCCGTGATGCCTCTGCTCCATACAACTATTGGGTGTCAAAGTTGGACAAGTGGCACAAACTTGCACTGTACGCCCTGGAGGTGCTGGCCTGCCCTACCGCTAGCGTCTTGTCAGAGAGGGTGTTTAGTGCAGCTGGGGGAATCATCACGGATAAGCGTACCCGCCTGTCAACTGCCAGTGCCGACATGCTTACACTCATAAAGATGAACAAAGGCTGGATTTCCCCACAGTTCTCTTCTCCACCGGCAGAGAGCAGCGGAACCTAATGATTCTTTTCACTGCAACAGGAGAAAAAAAGCATTCTCTATCACCGGAAAATAAAAAGGGCAGAATTAGCTTTGTCAATCACTTTCGAATATTAATACTCCTCCTCCTCCTACTCCTCCTCCTAAAACAGCATGTCATCATGCTGAACTGCAAATTTTTCTGCGGCCCAAAAGGCTTACAATTTTTTTAAAATTTTTCAAAGTTTCAAAAGTATTGTATTGATACTTTAACAGTCAGAAACCATTTTTTTTTCACAGGGATGCCTCTAGGCTCTGTTACAAATTAAGCAACAGCGAACTGTATCTTTAAAAAATGTTTATGGGTTTCACCTGTACTCGCAGTTGAGCAATTTTTCAGGAGTACACTTGTACTCTTAGTACACAAATTTTTGTGGCCCTCGCCTATACTGTTATCTAACTAATTTTTCCGGCCTTCGCCTACACTCATGTAAGACCAATGTTTCAGGGATTTGCCTATACTCTTGCAACAGAAATGTTACAGGGGTCTGCCTATACTTCTGCTACAGAAATGTTACTGGGGTCTGCCTATACCTTTGCTACAGAAATGTTACAGGGGTCTGCCTATACTTCTGCTACAGAAATGTTACTGGGGCCTGCCTGTACTTCTGCTACAGGAATGTTACAGGGGTCTGCCTATACTAATGCTACAGAAATGTTACAGGGGTGTGCCTATACTTTTACTACAGAAATGTTACTGGGGTTCGCCTATATTTCTGCTACAGAAATATTACTGGGGTCTGCCTATACCTTTACTACAGAAATGTTACTGGGGTCTGCCTATACTTCCGCTACAGAAATGTTACAGGGGTCTGCCTATACTTCTGCTGCATAAATTTACTGGGATCAGCCCTTACCTTTGCTACAGGAATGTTACAGGAGTCTGCCCTTACCTTTGCTACAGGAATGTTACAGGGGTCTGCTTATACTTTTACTACAAAAATGTTACTGGGGTCTGCCTATTCTATGGGTGCACAAAGACTTCCCATCGCGGTGTTTTACCTGTCTGGCATAAATACACTGACTGACTTGGGTAGGGTGCAGAGTGCAGATGGCTTTCCCCTTGCGGTGCTGATTGAGCTATCTGACACCTACACAGAATAAATTGTGTGGGGACACATGGATTTCCCATTGCTATGTATCTCAGGGCACCTTGGGTCACACAAGGTGGAGGCTGCGACCGAGCCTGACCCAGGGCCCGCTCACATACTTCCCACATAGACTATAGCGGGTCCTGGTCATTGTTTCTTGGCCTTGTAATGCAACCTCCTCCTCCTGCTTGGGGTCAGGGGATCAGCACTGGGCAACATGTATTTTCTCTCGTGTTACCACAGTTATCTGAGACACTGGTTTGGCCGAAAAAAAAGGAGCGTTACTGCATTAATGAGACCTTCACAGCTCTACTAGCATTGGAGTCCGCTTTATGCCCACGATTGCTGAGGGTTTGGGCAGGGGCCTATGTCCTGGGGAAAATGCAACTGTGCCAGGTTTGGCCTGTGGAACTTCTTTCTGGTTAATCCAGTCTTTGGAGCGGTGAAAGCAACCGTAACTGCTTTAATGAGACCTTCACAGCTGTACTAGCATCAGAGTCCGCTTTATACCCACGATTGCTGAGGGCGTGGGCAGAGGACGAAGTCCAGGGGGAAATGCAGCTGCGCCAGGTTTGGCCTGTGGAACTTCTTCCTGGTTAATCCAGGCTTTGGAGTGGTGAAAGCAACCGTAACTGATTTAATGAAACCTTCACAGCTGTACTAGCATCGGAGTCCGCTTTATGCCCACGATTGCTGAGGGTGTGGGCAGAGGCCTATGTCTTGGCGGAAATGCTACTGCACCGGGTTTGGCCCGTGGAACTTCTTCCTGGTTCATGCAGGCTTTGGAGTGGGGAAAGCAACCGTAACTATTTTAATGAGACGTTCACAGCTGTACTAGCATCGGAGTCCGCTTTATGCCAACGATTGCTGAGGGTGTATGCAGAGGCCGAGGTCCTCGGTGGAGTGAAAGTCTGCCATGCTTGGGCACTGTAATTGCTTCATGTTTAATACTTTCCTTGGGTTTCATGGGCTCGCCTATGCTGTGGGTGCCCAAAGATTTCCCATTGCGGTGTTTTAGCTGTCTGGCACAAATACACTTAATGACTTGATAAGGGCGCAGACGACTTTCCTAGCATGGTGTTCAGCTATTTGACACCTACACAGAATGAATTGTGTTGGGACACATGGATTTCCCTTAGCTATGTAACTCATGGCACCTTGGGTCACACAAGGTGGAGGTTGGGACCGAGCCTGACCCAGGGCCTGCTCACGTGCTTCCCACACAGAGTATTGCGGGTCCGACCTCGATCATGGTTTCTCTGGCTTATTATGCCACCTCCTCCTCCTGCTTCGGGTCTGGGGATCTGCGTTGGTCGGCAAGTATTATCTCTCGTGCTACAAATTACCCCAGTTATCCGAGATACAGGATTGGAGCATTTAGAGGAAGCGTTAGTGATTTCATGAGACTTTCACAGGGTCACTGTATACCTGTGGTGGTTACTTTTGCGACACCTCCTGCTTCAAACCAATCTTTGGTGTTAGTATGTGTTGCTGCATTGTGGAGATATGTAGAAGTGCTGGCACGTGAGTCCCCTTTATGCCCACGTTTGCGGATCCTGACAATTTTGTGATGGAGGTGTCACAGGATTGGAATGATGATCGTACGTCAATTTATCATCAATTCTCAACAGCCTTGTGGGCTATCGCCCACACTTTCAAAGATGGTCGTTGCCTGGCCCTGCCAACCCTTTGCAGTGTGTGCCTCTGGTTCCTCCTCATCGCAGACGCACTTAGAAATAGACATGAGGGTGGTGTAGCTATGAAGCGAGCGTGTGGCATGAGGGCAGCTGAACGCTGCGCAGGGAAACTTTTGTGTGTGCTGTGGACGCAGGGTCGTGCAGGGGGTTGGACATCATGTAACCCAGGAGAAGAGGCAGCGGTGTCACCCGCAGGCAGTGATTGTCCTTGGTTGCAGGTAGTGTGGTGCTTAGCTAAGGTGTGTCTTGCTAATGAGGGTTTGTCCGAAGTAAAAATTGTTAGGGGGTGAATGCCAGACTCTTGCCCCCATTTTGGCTTAATAGTGAGACCTGGGAGCCTCAGATGCAGCCATCCATGCTGCCCCTGCCCATCCCGATCCGTTTCTGTGGTGTTTCCATGACTTTCGGATGTTTTCTAGTGTTTGACAAGTCATCAGCTATGCGGAGCATCAGTTCCATACAAAAATGCTCGAGTCACCCATTGATTTCAATGGGGTTCGTTACTCGAAGCGAGCTCTCGAGCATTGCGAAAAGTTCGACTCGAGCAACGAGCACCCGAGCATCTTGGTGCTCGCTCATCTCTAATGATGAGGCATTTAGAGACATTCTGGCCAAATAGTTAGTAAGCCCACAACTATGTGTGTGTAATGTGTACACTCAGACAGACACTGTAATAGCAGGAGAGACAGAGACTGTGGAGATAGTTATCGTAGTGCCTGCAGATCTTACAAATCTTATATTGGAAACAGCACCAATTGACTGATTATTTTAACACAGTAGTGCAGCAGATCATCCAGCCAGGCCAACCTCTCCCAGCATCACATAGTACTCCAAAAGCAGGTAGATGACTAGTGATCAAGTATTGACTCAAAAGCTTCCGCTTTCCCATTCTGAGCTTGACTTACACGTTTTTTTGCAGTTTTCCCAACTCCTAATGAAGGTTTTCCAGCTGCGCAATACAACTCTACTGTAACTGCAAACGTGTCATCACAGCCTGAAGTAATCAGATATTGATGGCACCAAAACCACAGCCTGTAAGTAATAGCCTGTTTCAGTTGCTTCAGCTGCTCTGGAGCATGCAATCCCCTGCAGAGAATAGGACATGAATTTACATTACTACTGCACAGAGCCAGGCAGTAGTGATGTAAATTTACTATAGGCAGTCACAGAGGTGTTAAGCACGCTCTTGGACCTGTTTCAAATTACCTGGCATACATGGCAAATAAACTGTACTAGAGGTTTTGGTGTTGGTGTGCAATATTTTTCTCCTCAAGAGGTAGCATTGTGAATTTCTGCTAAAAAAATACACCTTTATCTCATCTGTTCACAGAATCTTCTCCCAGAAGCATTGGGGAAAATGTATTTGGTTTGGGGCAAATCTGAGAAGGTCTGCAATGTTTTTGATAGCAACGGTATGTTTGTGGTGTCCTTCCATGAAGCCCATTGCTATATAGTGTTTTTCTGATAGTGGATATATACAGATGTGTTTATAGTTTGCAGTCTACTGTATGGCTTTTTCTCTCACAATTGGGTTTAATCTTGCCTCTTTCAGGATTGCTGTTGTGCTCTTGGAGTGATCTTAAGGCCCAATGTCCACTTGCATGCATGGATTCGACTGCTAAATCCTGCAGTGGTATCCGTGCGTGCCCGCAGACATAGAGAGGAAAATACATTTTGTTACCTCTCTGGATCCAGTGCGAGTCTCCGAGCGCGCCGGACATTGCGCCTCCGGCGCATGTGCAGTGCTCTTTTTTTTTAAAATCTCCTGCTCTCCCGCTGTACCGTGAAAGCCATCTACGTGTGATCCACAGGGAAATAGAGCATGCTGCAATTTTCAGCACGTCGGGAAAAAAAATCACATGCTTTTTACTGTCCTGCGGATGCTACTGGATTCCTTTGGGCAACTTGATTTGCGGATCTCCTGCGGTGGTATTCCGCGCGGGTTACGCAAATCAAATGTGATTGTGGACATTAGGCTTTACAGGATTCCCACTCCTAAGAGGAATAACAACAGTCCTGAATTTTCCCAATTTGTTGATATGTAATTTGCTTAACTGTGGATTGATATACATCTAAGTTGTTAGCAATGCTCTTGTGGTCTCAACAAATATTTTTGGAGAAGAACAGATTTGACAACAAACAGGCCTTGTGTGCGTTTAATTGGTAAAGCACATGTTCAAAGAAACCTTCAATCTTATCTCCTTGAATTAAATACTTTTTTTTTCAAATTAATACTTGTATAGGTCACTAAAACAGATGCTCACTTATATTTTGCCCCTGGACTATTGATATCTTCTCAATAAAAGCAGTAAATTGTATAAAAGTAAGACATGAACAGAACAGCTGTTCGTCTTTGTCTGTAACTCTGAAATAGATAAAAATCAGACCATATTTTATTAGTGATCAGTGCAGAATTCCAGGTAAGTCCAAAAGATTTTTTTTTGTTTATTTTTCCTTGTAACTATATTAACCCCTTAGTGACGGAGCTTTTTTGCTTTTTTCCATTTTTGTTTTTTCCTACTCCCTTTTAAAAAATCGTAGCTCCTTTATTTATCCATCGACGTCGCTGTATGTGGGCTTGTTTTTTGCGGGATGAGTTGTATTTTTCAATGGCACTATTTATTTCACCATATAATTTACTGAAAAACTTTTAAAAAATTCTAAGCGGAGAGAAATGGAAAAAAAACGACATTCCACCATCTTTCGGTGCGTCCTGTTTCTACAGCACACAAATTGCAACAAAAACGACCTGATATTTTTATTCTATGGGTCAGTACGATTACTACGATACCAAACTTGTATAGTATTTTTTTTGCTGTAGTACTTTTTTTTTTTTTTTAAGATATTTAATTTTTTTCAATTATTTTCTGCGGTCATTTTGTGCGTGCAATACCTTTTTTATTTTTTCTTCGACGTATTTGAGCAAGGGCTCATTTTTTGCGGAATGTCCTGCAGTTTCCAATAGTATCAATTTGGAATACATACGACTTTTTGATCACTTTTTATTGCATTTTTTCTGGGAGACAGGGTAACTAAAAAAGTGCATTTCTGGCGTTCTTTATTTTTTTTTTCACACGACGTTCACCGTGCGGGAAAATTAATGCACTACTTTGATAGATAGGACTTTTACAGACGCGGCGATATCAAATACATATTTTTATTTTATGATTTAGATTTTTTAATAATTGATATGGCAAAAGGGGGGTGATTTAAACTTAAATAACTTTTTTTTTTTTTAACAATTAAAAAAACTTTATTGATCTTTTTTTTAACTTTACTTTGAAGTCCCCCTGGGGGACTTTAACATGCAATGCTTTGATCGCTCCTGCAGTATGACGTAATGCTATAGCATTACGTCATACTGCTTTTTTACAGGCAGTCTATGAAGCCACCCTGTGTGGATGGCTTGATAGGCAGTCTGCTAAGGCAGCCCTGGGGCCATTCATTAGGCCCCCGGCTGCCATGACACCAGCACGGCTCCCCCGATCTCACCGTGGGGGGGCCGTGCGGGACCCCCAAACAGTGTTCGGGGGATTTAAATGCCGCTGTCAGAATTGACAGCGGCATTTAAAGGGTTAATAGCCGCGATCGGCCGAGCGCAGCTATTGCCCGCAGGTGTCAGCTGTAATAAACAGCTGATGCCCGCGCTGTATGGAGGGAGATAGCGCCGCTACCTCCCTCCATACACGTCCTGCAGCAGCAGGACGTAGTTTCCCGATGGGGCGGTCGTTAAGGGGTTAAGTCATCCTAATGATAATAATGAAATATTCAATCTTTGAAATTCAAAGAGCCTAAGGCCTCATGCCCACGGCTGTGACTGACTTGGTCAACGGAATATAGTAGCGTAGTCCAACACGGCGCCCCTCAAAGACCCATTCTCACCTCTCCGAATCTGCCATGCAAGTCCCGTTGGGTGAGCCTGCATGCATGCGCAGTGCAGCGCATGACGCGCCGACAGTGGGTGGTGACGCGTAATCACATGATACTTCCATTATGCTCACAGCAGAAGTATTGCATGATGAATGGCTTCCATTGGGTACAATGGAAGCCAGACAAATGTTTTTCCGCCACATTTAGAACATGCTGTGATTTTTTTCAAAATGCAGAATTCCGCTGTAGAATTCCGCAGCCTGTACATTGAAACGCAGAAAACTATTAGGTTCAATAGAACATAATAGCTGCGGAATAACGCCACAGATATCCGCCACGTGACATATGGCAGAAATCCGTCGGTGGGCAATAGCCCTTAGACTACCAAACACCCATAGTGCATAGTAGTGTTAGCCTATCAATGCCATATAACTGCTCTCTGTTTGGACTGCGCTGCTCACATGATCAGCACTGGCCAATCATCAAGCAGTGCACAGTGTGTACTATATAGTTAGAAAATGGCAGCTGGCATCTTGGCCACCTAAAAACTAGTCTATAAACTAGTGGAATAGACAAAGCACCATTAAGATCAACTACAGAAAATGCACCTAAAACTCCCAAAACTGGAGGATTACTTTAAGCAAATGCTTTTCTATGGTCCATCATGCTTCTTATTTTTATTTCACTGAAGAATATGTTACATTGGCAATTAAGGTACTTGGCTCTAGAACCTCAAATTTCTGCAGTTTTGGATAAATAAACATTAATATTACTGGCCAACTAATGTTTTAAGACTATTTGACAACTGGCCTGTGCATGCCATCTTTGTCTTTATGAGAACTTTTCTTATATCTTCATTCTTGAGACTATATATTATAGGGTTAAGCATTGGAACTAAGACAATATACAGTAGAGAAAAATACTTATCTAGTTTGGGTGAAAATGTTGACTTGGGTCTCATATACATGCAGACAATTGTTCCATAAAAGATGATGACACAAGTCAGATGGGCTGTGCAGGTAGAAAACGCTTTATGTCGTCCTTTTGTGGATTTTATTTTCAGAATAGCGTTGATAATAAATACATAAGATATTAAAGTAAGCATAAATGGTGTAATTGCTGCTAATGGTCCTACAGTGTAGTTTAATATGTTAAAAACGGATGTGTCTGTGCAAGCAATTTGTAATAATGGGTTAAGGTCACAGAAGAAATGGTTAATCTTGTTATTTAAGCAAAAATACAGCTTTGATATGAATACAGTATGTCCAGTAGGGATTAAAAACCCCCCAAACCATGAAACAAATGAGAATCTAGCACATTGCTTTAAACCTATAAGTGCAACGTAATGGAGAGGATGACAGATTGCTACATAGCGATCATATGCCATAGCAGCTAGGAGGAAGAACTCGGTAGCAGACAAAGATAAAAAAACATATATTTGTGTTACACAACCTATAAAGGAGATTGTCTTTATCTTGGTACAAAGTATAGATAATAATTTTGGTAGAATGTTCGAGATTGAAGCAATGTCAATGAATGAAAGATTTACCAGAAAGAAATACATAGGAGTATGGAGATGAATGGTTTTCCATATTAAAGCAACTATAGTCAGGTTTCCACATATAATCATGATGTAGAGAATTAGAAAAATCCCAAACATTAGCATTTGGAGTTCCGGAATTTCAGAGAAGCCCTGGATTATGAATCCTGATACATTAAAGTTTCTTTCGGATTTCATTGCATTGAGTAAATTTTCATACTTTCTTTTATGTTCACCGTGTTCTCTTGGTGAATCTATTACTGCAAACACGGAAAAGTTAAAAAAAAAAACAAAAAAAAAACAGCATTTCAAGTTATGAAATATAGTTGCAATCTAAACTATCCAACCACCATTGTCAATTAAGTTTAGTTTCCACATTTACAAACTTTCAGCTGTTTGCAAGAAACAACCAAACAAGAAGAAATTTAAATAGCTCAATTCAACTAATATAACAAATAGGTTGCTTTATCTACAGATGATTTGAACTTGCGGTTCCTAGAGGAACTGCTTGATGAAAGAAAATTTGTCGTTGATGAAAAATCTGCATCTTTATGAATCTGCATCCAAAATCTAAATGTACTTTCTTTTTTGGCAGAAATCAGTAGCATAGATACTTTCACCCACTTTGCAGTCAACGATATCATGAAAATCCAACCGAGAAGGATTTGGTGCATTCAAATTTCCGCATGGATGAAAGATTGGCATTAGAAGAGTTACACAATAACAGGGAGATAGTTATTAAGTAGAGATGAGCGAGCATACTCGTTAAGGACAAATACTCGAGTGAGTATTGTCTTTTTCGAGTACCTGCCCGCTCGTGAGAAAACATTCGGGTGCCGGCGGGGGAGAGCGGGGGGAAACGGAGGGTGGGGGACGGTGGGGAGATCTCTCTCTCACCGGCTCCCTCCTGCTCACTCCCACAACACAGCGCTCACCCCCACCGGCACCCAAATCTTTTCTCACGAGCGGGCAGGTACTCGAAAAATACAATACTCACTCGAGCATTTGTCCTTAACGAGTATGCTCGCTCATCTCTATTATTAAGCCCTCTGATAAGGACTGAAATATGGTCATCATGGACCAACCTGATTATAAGATTATAATGGAAAGCCTGCTGATAGACAAATAGGTCTATAGAATCCTCCCCAGAGACCCTAGAATACAATCTTTCTCAGATTTTCATGAGATCCTGTTGGCAGCAAGATTTTAATTTATATTTGACCCCAATCCTACTATAGCAACATCCTATGCGCTTCCTAAATTAAAGAAAAAAAACTTTTTCACATCTTCATAGGTTTTTTTTTCACTTATAATAAAGTTTATGTTTTGCTTCGATAACCAACAGGCTTTTGGTTGCCCTGTGGCAACTTTGTTTGTTCATAAATCTTTTACAAGCACAAATTTGCAAATCAGGTGTTGTTGCAACTATACCTGCTACAACTAATCAAGGGCTTCCTTGCTTTAGATAAAATGCATCAAATATCTAGAGTGGCCAAGGCTTTATTGAGTGTAGCATTCGATTGCATATTTCAAATATGGCTAATGGGTACTTTACATGGAGCGATTATTACCCAAATTCTAACTGTAAACAGCAAATTAAGGCAATAATTATCCGGTGCACACATGGCTGCCGACAGGGCACTAAGCGAGAAATAGCTAACCTGTTGAAGCAACTATCAGGCAATGTAAATAGAACCCATTTCATGTTTGAGTGACTTTTGTTTACTATTAGAGATGAGCGAGCACCAAAATGCTCGGGTGCTCGTTACTCGAGACGAACTTTTCGCGATGCTCGAGGGTTCGTTTCGAGTAACGAACCCCATTGAAGTCAATGGGCGACCCGAGCATTTTTGTATATCGCCGATGCTCGCTAAGGTTTTCATTTGTGAAAATCTGCAAAACCCAAGAAAGTGATGGAAACGACACAGCAATGGATAGGGCAGGCGAGGGGCTACATGTTGGGCTGCATCTGAAGTTCACAGGTCCCACTATTAAGCCACAATAGCGGCAAGAGTGGGCCCCCCCCTCCCAACAATTTTTACTTCTGAAAGCCCTCATTAGCAATGGATACCTTAGCTAAGCACCACACTACCTCCAACAAAGCACAATCACTGCCTGCATGACACTCCGCTGCCACTTCTCCTGGGTAACATGCTACCCAACCACCCCGCACGACCCAGTGTCCACAGCGCACACCAAAGTGTCCCTGCGCAGCCTTCAGCTGCCCTCATGCCACGCCACACTCATGTCTATTTATAAGTGCGTCTGCCAGAGGAACCGCAGGCACACACTGCAGAGGGTTGGCACGGCTAGGCAGCGAACCTCTTTAAAAGGGGCGGGGCGATAGTCCACAATGCTGTACAGAAGCAATGAGAAATCCAATCCTGTGCCACCTCCATCTGGAGCTGCACACGTGGGCATAGCAATGGGGAACCTATGTGCCACACACTATTCATTCTGTCAAGGTGTCTGCATGCCCCAGTCAGACTGCGGTTTTTTATAAATAGTCACAGGCAGGTACAACTCCGCAATGGGAATTCCGTGTGCACCCACAGCATGGGTGGGTGTCAGGAAGCCACCGGCGGTACATAAATATATCCCATTGCATTGCCCATTACAGCTGAGGTAGTAATGCCATGTTTAATGCAGGTGGGCTTCGGCCCACACTGCATGCCCCAGTCAGACTGGGGTTCTTTAGAAGTGGAAACAGATGCATTTACAACTCCCTGTGGACCCACAGCATGGCTGGCTCCCTGGAACCCACCGGCGGTACATAAAAATATCCCATTGCATTGCCCATCACAGCTGAGGTAGTAATGTCATGTTTAATGCAGGAGGGCTTCGGCCCACACTGCATGCCCAGTCAGACTGGGGTTCTTTAGAAGTGGACACAGATGCATTTACAACTCCCTGTGGACCCACAGCATGGGTGGGTGCCAGGAAGCCACCGGCGGTACATAACAATATCCCATTGCAGTGCCCAACACAGCTGATGTAACGTCAGCTGTAATGCAGGTGGGCTAAAAATTAATTTGATTACACTGTAGGCGAGGGCCCACAAAAATTGCTGTATCAACAGTACTAATGTACATCAGAAAAATATCCCATGGCCAACCAAGAGGGCAGGTGAAACCCATTAATCGCTTTGGTTAATGTGGCTTAATTGGTAACTAGGCCAGGAGGCAGCCCAGTTAAAATAAAAATTGGTTGAGGTGAAAGTTTCAACGCTTTAATGAGCATTGAAACGTATAAAAATTGTTTATAAAAATTATATGACTGAGCCTTGTGGGCCTAAGAAAAATTGTCCGTTCGGCGTGATTATGTGAGGTTTCAGGAGGAGGAGCAGGAGGAGGAGGAGGAATTTTATACACAGATTGATGAAGCGAAAAGGTCCCCGCTTTTGATGGGGATACAGAACGATGCTTCCATCCGCGGGTGCAGCATACGTATTGCTTAGGTATCGCTGCTGTCCGCTGGTGGAGAAGAGAAGTCTGGGGAAATCCAGGCTTTGTTCATCTTGATGAGTGTTAGCCTGTCGGCACTGTCGGTTGACAGGCGGGTACGCTTATCTGTGATGATTCCCCCAGCCGCACTAAACACCCTCTCTGACAAGACGCTAGCCGCAGGACAAGCCAGCACCTCCAGGGCATACAGCGCGAGTTCAGGCCACGTGTCCAGCTTCGACACCCAGTAGTTGTAGGGGGCAGAGGCGTCACGGAGGACGGTCGTGCGATCGGCTACGTACTCCCTCACCATCCTTTTACAGTGCTCCCGCCGACTCAGCCGTGACTGGGGAGCGGTGACACAGTCTTGCTGGGGAGCCATAAAGCAGTCAAGGGCCTTAAAGAGTGTTGCCCTGCCTGTGCTGTACATGCTGCCTGATCTCCGCGCCTCCCCTGCTACCTGGCCCTCGGAACTGCGCCTTCGGCCACTAGCGCTGTCGTATGGGAATTTTACCATCAGTTTGTCCGCCAGGGTCCTGTGGTATAGCAACACTCTCGAACCCCTTTCCTCTTCGGGTATGAGAGGGGAAAGGTTCTCCTTATACCGTGGGTCGAGCAGTGTGTACACCCAGTAATCCGTAGTGACCAGAATGCGTGTAACACGAGGGTCACGAGAAAGGCATCCTAACATGAAGTCAGCCATGTGTGCCAGGGTACCTGTACGCAACACATGGCTGTCCTCACTAGGAAGATCACTTTCAGGATCCTCCTCCTCCTCCTCAGGCCTTACACGCTGAAAGGATGACAGGCAAGCAGCATGTGTACCCTCACCAGTGGCCCAAGCTGTCTCTTCCCCCTCCTCCTCCTCACCGCGCTGAGATATAGACAGGAGGGTGCTCCGACTATCCAGCGACATACTTTCTTCCCCCGGCTCTGTTTCCGAGTGCAAAGCGTCTGCCTTTATGCTTTGCAGGGAACTTCTCAAGAGGCATAACAGAGGAATGGTGACGCTAATGATTGCAGCATCGCCGCTCACCACCTGGGTAGACTCCTCAAACTTTCCAAGGACCTGGCAGATGTCTGCCAACCAGGCCCACTCTTCTGAAAATAATTGAGGAGGCTGACTGCCACTGCGCCGCCCATGTTGGAGTTGGTATTCCACTATAGCTCTACGCTGCTCATAGAGCCTGGCCAACATGTGGAGCGTAGAGTTCCACCGTGTGGGCACGTCGCACAGCAGTCGGTGCACTGGCAGATTAAACCGATGTTGCAGGGTGCGCAGGGTGGCAGCGTCCGTGTGGGACTTGCGGAAATGTGCGCAGAGCCGGCGCACCTTTACGAGCAGGTCTGACAAGCGTGGGTAGCTTTTCAGAAAGCGCTGAACCACCAAATTAAAGACGTGGGCCAGGCATGGCATGTGCGTGAGGCTGCCGAGATGCAGAGCCGCCACCAGGTTACGGCCGTTGTCACACACGACCATGCCCGGTTGGAGGCTCAGCGGCGCAAGCCAGTGGTCGGTCTGCTCTGTCAGGCCCTGCAGCAGTTCGTGGGCCGTGTGCCTCTTATCTCCTAAGCTGAGTGGTTTCAGCACGGCCTGCTGACGCTTGCCCACCGCTGTGCTGCCACGCCGCGCGACACCGACTGCTGGCGACATGCTGCTGCTGCTGACACATCTTGATTGCGAGACAGAGGTTGCGTTGGAGTAGGAGGAGGAGGAGGAGGGTGGTTTAGTGGAGAAAGCATACACCGCCGCAGATACCAGCACCGAGCTGTGGCCCGCAATTCTGGGGGTGGGCAGGACGTGAGCGGTCCCAGGCTCTGACTCTGTCCCAGCCTCCACTAAATTCACCCAATGTGCCGTCAGGGAGATATAGTGCCCCTGCCCGCCTGTGCTTGTCCACGTGTCCGTTGTTAAGTGGACCTTGGCAGTAACCGCATTGGTGAGGGCGCGTACAATGTTGCGGGAGACGTGGTCGTGCAGGGCTGGGACGGCACATCGGGAAAAGTAGTGGCGACTGGGAACTGAGTAGCGCGGGGCCGCCGCCGCCATCATACTTTTGAAAGACTCCGTTTCCACAACCCTATACGGCAGCATCTCCAGGCTGATAAATTTGGCTACGTGCACGTTTAACGCTTGAGCGTGCGGGTGCGTGGCGGCGTACTTGCGCTTGCGCTCAAACACTTGCGTTAGCGACGGCTGGACGGTGCGCTGAGAGACATTGGTGGATGGGGCCGAGGACAGCGGAGGTGAGGGTGTGGGTGCAGGCCAGGAGACGGTAGTGCCTGTGTCCTCAGAGCGGGGTTGGATCTCAGTGGCAGGTTGGGGCACAGGGGGAGAGGCAGCAGTGCAAACCGGAGGCGGTGAACGGCCTTCATCCGACCTTGTGGGGTGCTTGGCCATCATATGTCTGCGCATGCTGGTGGTGCTGAGGCTGGTGGTGGTGGCTCCCGGCTGATCTTGGCGCGACAAAGGTTGCACACCACTGTTCGTCGGTCGTCTGCACTCTCAGTGAAAAACTGCCAGACCTTTGAGCACCTCGGCCTCTGCAGGGTGGCATGGCGCGAGGCGGCGCTTTGGGAAACAGTTGGTGGATTATTCGGTCTGGCCCTGCCTCTACCCCTGGCCACCGCACTGCCTCTTGCAACCTGCCCTGCTGCTGCCCTTGCCTCCCCCTCTGAAGACCTGTCCTCAGTAGGCGTAGCAAACCAGGTGGGGTCAGTCACCTCATTGTCCGGCTGCTCTTCCTCAGAATCCTCGGTGCGCTCCTCCCTCGGACTTAATGCCCTTACTACTACCTCACTGATAGACAACTGTGTCTCATCGTCATCGGCCTCCTCACCCAGTGAAAGGTCTTGAGACAGTTGCCGGAAGTCCCCAGCCTCATCCCCCGGACCCCGGGAACTTTGCAATGGTTGGGCATCAGTCACAATAAACTCCTCTGGTGGGAGAGGAACCACTGCTGCCCAATCTGAGCAGGGGCCCGAGAACAGTTCCTGGGAGTCTGCCCGCTCCTCAGAATGTCTCATTTTCATGGAGTGAGGAGGCTGGGAGGAAGGAGGAGCAGCAGCCAGAGGATTCTGAGTTGCAGCAGTGGACGGCGCAGAACTCTGGGTGGACGATAGGTTGCTGGAAGCACTTTCTGCCATCCACGACAGGACCTGCTCACACTGCTCATTTTCTAATAAAGGTCTCCCGCGTGGACCCATTAAATGTGCTATGAATGTGGGGACGCCAGAAACGTGCCTCTCTCCTAATCCCACAGCAGTCGGCTGCGATACACCTGGATCAGGAGCTCGGCCTGTGCCCACACCCGGACTAGGGCCTCCGCGTCCTCGGCCGCGCCCACGTCCTATAGGCCTACCCCTACCCCTCAGCATGCTGTATTACCAGGAATGCAGAAACACAACGCTGTAATTAAATGTGCCGCTTATTGGCCTGTGGTTGGAGGCTGACTTCGTTTACGGAACCCCAGGAAATAATTTGGCGCACGCCTGCTGTAACACTTAGCTGGCTGCGTATTTATTTGGAGAACTACTACCCCCAGCAGACACAGACCCAGAACACTGAGCACAGTGACAGGCAGGCCAAATAGATTTTTTTCCAATATTTTTTTCAAAAGGACCACTGCATATATTCAATCTATAATATATGTCTACTGGGCCTGCCTACACAATTCTCTCCCTGGAGTATTACTGCAGGGCGCAATGCTCTGCACGGCTGATATACCAAAAAAAAATAAAAAAGTGCAACACTGCTAAAAGCAGCCTCCACACTACTGCACACGGTTAGATGTGGCCCTAAGAAGGACCGTTGGGGTTCTTGAAGCCTACAGTAACTCCTAACGCTCTCCCTGCCTCCACACTTCTGTCCCTGGACTATTACTGCAGGGCGCAATGCTCTGCACGGCCGATATACCAAAAAAAAAAAAAAAGTGCAACACTGCTAAAAGCAGCCTCCACACTACTGCACACGGTTAGATGTGGCCCTAAGAAGGACCGTTGGGGTTCTTGAAGCCTACACTAACTCCTAACACTCTCCCTATAGCAGCTCCGGCACCAACAGCACTGTCCCTCAGCTATCTCACAACGCATCTGAGGCGAGCCGCGGGAGGGGCCGATTTTTATACTCGAGTGACACCTGATCTCCCCAGCCACTCACTGCAGGGGGGTGGTATAGGGCTTGAACGTCGCAGGGGGAAGTTGTAATGCCTTCCCTGTCTTTCAATTGGCCAGAAAAGCGCGCTAACGTCTCAGAGATGAAAGTGAAAGTAACCCGAACATCGCGTGGTACTCGTTACGAGTAACGAGCATCCCGAACACGCTTATACTCGAACGAGTATCAAGCTCGGACGAGTACGTTCGCTCATCTCTATTTACTATGAATGGAGGTGAACTGACAGGAATGATTCGCTTGAATGACTATTGCTCCTGTGTAAACACAAGAGCAATAATTGGGCAGCAGTCCATTGTATGGCTTGTGGGCACATAAACATCCGGAATAAAGGGACCTTAAGTCAAGATAGCGGTCCAAAAACGTAAGAGAACAGATCACTGCCACAAGGAAAAAAATACAAAAAAAATGAAAGGCACTGAATGCTTCTAGGAATACAGTTAGAAGTATAGTTTGCACATTCAAAGTTAAAGGAATTCTGGCTACACTATCTGGGCATGGAAGAAAAAAGTTTTACCTGGCTGCGAGCAGATTCTTGAAGAGGCAGGTGATCAAAAACACTCAAATGACTGCAACAAACCTTCAATATTTGGTCACACAGAAATTGAGATTTTCATTTGCACAATAAATCACATACTGAATGCTGAACGTCTTCATTATTGTACTCCAATATATCATACACCTCTGCTGACCCAAAAGCAAATGAAATATCAACTCCAATATACTCAAAACCATATAGATAAGCCACAGAAGTTCTGGGAATGATGAAACGAAATTGAAGTTTTAGATCCCAAGGATCAGCAGTATGAATGATGGAGAATGACTAAAGCACACACTGAAAAGAACACCCTGCCTACAGGTAAGGATGGCTGTGGCTTGGTAATGGTCTAGGACTCCTTTGCTTTCTTTAGCACTGGAAAACTGCAGCATGTGGAAAGCAAGATGGATTCAATCAAGTATCAGGAAATAATTTAAATCAATAATTGAAATCTCTTCAGCCCCCCAAGTGGCTACACCGGCCCCGATGCCGGCTCTCGGTGTGTATGTTCAGAGGAAGTCAGGTGACTAGTGTGTCTTATCAGAGGCTGCAGCATCATCGACCCAAACTTATGAGCCTTACATGACTTGTATTGATCTATTAGTAGTTATGTTTTATAGTAAAATGTGATTGTTCTCAGCAAGAGAAACCAAATAACCTTGTAGATTTGATACCTTTTGATAGCTAAGAAAAAACATGATATTGTAGCAAGCATTCAAACCTATGTAGGGTTCTTCATATATACTGTATATACACACACACCCCTTTGGATCTATTCCATTAAGCCTTAAGAACCCTACATAGGTTTGAATGCTTGCTACATCATGTTTTTTCTTAGCTATCAAAAGGTATCAAATCTACAAGGTTATTTGGTTTCTTTTGCTGAGAACAATCACATTTTACTATAAAACATAACCACTATATGGTGTATGATATATTGGAGTACAAGAATGAAGACCTTTCAGCATTCAGTATGTGACTTATTGTGCAAATAAAAATCCTTCAAAATATTGAAGGTTTGTTGCAGTCATTTGAGTGTTTTTGATCACCTGCCTCTTCAAGAATGTGCTCGCAGCCAGGTAAAACTTCTTCTTTCTGCCATGCCCAGATAGTGTAGCCAGAATTCCTTTAACTTTGAATGTGCAAACTATGCTTCTAACTGTATTCCTAGAAGCATTCAGTGCCTTTCATTTTTTTTTTGTATTTTTTATGTGCCCACAGGCCATACAATGGACTGCTGCCCAACTATTGCTCTTGTGTTTACACAGGAGCAATAGTCATTCAAGTGAATCATTCCTGTCAGTTCACCTCCATTCATAGTAAACAAAAGTCACTGAAACATGAAATGGGTTCTATTTACATTGCCTGATAGTTGCTTCAAACAGGTTAGCTATTTCTCGCTTAGTGCCCTGTCGGCAGCCATGTGTACACCGGACAATTATTGCCTTAATTTGCTGTTTACAGTTAGAATTTGGGTGATAATCGCTCCATGTAAAGTGGTATATAATGGCTATCCGTTCAGTCGCATTCGACCTTCGGTCACTCTATGGATCAATGTTCTCCACTAGAGATGAGCGAGCATATTCATCCGAGCTTGATGCTCATTCGAGTACTAGGGTACTCGAGATGCTCGTTAGTCGAGACAAACACCACGCGGTACTCCAGTCAATTGCATTTCCTTCTCCACATGTTTATCTCCATTTTCTAACCAATAAACATGTGGGGAAGGCATTACCACTTCCTGCAGTAACGTGACCGATCAGGTGACCGCTGAGTACTTAAACTGGTCCGCCCGTGGCTCGCCTCAGACGCAAGCTGGCTGAGGCTAGGGAAAGTGCTGCTGCTTATACAGGGATAGTGTTAGCATAGGATCCTGTCCTCAAGAACCCCAAGAATCCTTCTTTGGGCTACTCTTCATAGTGTGCATTACTGTTGTGGCTGGCTGGGAGCAGTAGTGCACCAATTTTAATTTTTAAGCATCTCGGGCTGTGCAGGCCTTTTCAGCTATAGCGTTCTCAGTCTGCATTAAATAATGCAGAGTTTAGATACAGAGTTGCCTATATAGGGAACGTTTTACAGGACTCCTGATCCTCTGTGCAAGAACCACAATGCTCCTTCTTAGGGCTACATCTCACCGTGTGCATTAGAGTTGTGGCTGGCTAGGATCACTAGTGCACCAACTTTTGTATTATTCATCTAGGCCTGTTCCCAGCCTTTCAGTTATAGCGTTCTCAGCCTGCAGTGCCATAAAACTAGCTCTCACTGTGAAACTGCACTCTAAAATTTCCTAGCCTACTGCAAAGTAGTTCAATTATACCATTCTGTGTCTGCAGTGCATAACGCAGAGTTTAGAGACAGAGCTGCTTCTATAGGGAAAGTTATACAGTCTTGATCCTCCGTACAAGAATCCAAACGCTCCTTCTTAGGGCTACATCTCACCGTGTGCTTTACAGTTGTGGCTGGGAGCAGTAGTGCACCAACTTTTGTATTATGCATCTAGGCCTGTTCCCAGCCTTGCAGTTATAGCGTTCTCAGCCTGCAGTGCCGTACAACCAGCTCTCACCGTGAAACTGCACTCTACAATTTCCTAGCCTACTGCAAAGTAGTTCATTTATACCGTTCTGTGTGTGCAGTGTATAATGCAGAGTTTAGGTACACAGCGACTTTTATAGGAAAAGTTTTACAGTCCTGATCCTTCGTACAAGAACCCCAATGCTACTTCTTAGGGCTACATCTCACCATGTGCTTTACAGTTGTGGCTGGCTGGGAGCAGTAGTGCACCAACTTTTGTATTACGCATTCAGGCCTGTTCCCAGCCTTGCAGATATAGCATTCTCAGCCTGCAGTGCCGTACAACCAGCTCTCACCGTGAAACTGCACTCTAAAATCTCCTAGCCTACTGCAAAGTAGTTCAGTTATACCATTCTGTGTCTGCAGTGCATTATACAGAGGTCTCACCGCTAAACAGTACTGTAATATTTCCTGGGCCACTGCAAAGTATTTCAGCTCTGCCACTGTGCAGAGCTTCTCACAATACCCTTTTCCTTGGTGGGGTTGAGATAGCCGCAGTTACCAGCACTATCCACTGGCTTTAAAATCTTCTACCACTCCATACAGCCTCTATTATCTACAAGTCTCTGTGAGCAGTAAATTACCCCTAGGTATCAGCGCAAGACAGCGGGTTAATTTTTTCAAGTCACAGCATAGAGCCTCCGCTATCTACAAGTCTCTGTGTGTGGTGAATTAGCCACAGTTGTCAGCGCTGTACAATGGGGTAATTTATTTGGGCCCTGCTCTATTCTTAATCCGCCATAATGAGGAGTAGGGGTAAGGGTCGAGGACGTAGACGTGGACGCGGGGCTCCAATTGAAGGTGTGGGCACAGGCCGAGTTCCTGGGCATAATGAATCACAGCTGGCTGCTGAGGGATTAGAAGAAAGGCAAGTTTCTGGGCTCCCCAGCTTCATGTGACAATTTACGGGTCCGCGTTGTAGACCTTTATTACAAACAGAGCAGTGTAAACGGTCCTGTCATGGATAACAGAAAACGTGTCCAGCAATGTATCGACCTCCCAGTCTTCTACGCAGTCCACTACTCCCGGCCTAGGGACTGCAACTCTGAATCCCCTGGCTGCTCCTTCCTCTCAGCCTCCTCACTCCATGAAAATGACATATTCTGAGCAGGCAGACGCCCAGGAACTGTTCTCGGGTCCCTGCCATGAATGGGAAAAAACGGCTCCTCTCTCACCTGAGGAGTTTGTTATGACCGATGCCCAACCTTTGGAAAGTTCCCGGAGTCCGGGTGATGAGGCTGGGGACTTCCGGCAACTGTCTCAAGAGCTTTTTGTGGATGAGGATGATGAGACACAGTTGTCTGTCAGTGAGGTAGTAGTAAGGCTTCAGAGGGTGAGGCAAGTGCAGCAGCAGGACAGGTTGGAAGAGGCAGTGGAGTGGCCAGGGGTAGAGGCAGGGCCAGAGCGAAGAATCCCCCAACTGTTTCCCAAAGCACCCCCTTGCGGCAAGCCTCCGTGCAGAAGGCTAGGTGTTCAAAGTTGTGGATGTTTTTTAGTGAGAGCGCGGACGAACAGTGGTGTGCAACCTGTGTCGTACAAAGATCAGCCGGGGAGCCACCACTACCAGCCTCACCACCACCAGCATGCGCAGGCATGTGATGGCCAAGCACCCCACAAGGTGGGACGAAGGCCATTCACTGCCTCCATGTCACACCACTGCCTCTTCCCCATGTGCCCCAACCTGCCACACAGATCAAATCCTCCTCCCGAGATGCAGGCACAAGCGCCTCCCGTCCTACACCCACACCCTCACCTCCACGGTCCTGCACTCCATCCAGTAATGTCTCTCAGTGCAGTGTTCAGCTGTCGCTAATACAAGCGTTGGAGCGAAAGCGCAAATACGCCGCCACTCACCCGCATGCACAAGCTTTAAACTTGCACATTGCCAAATTAATCTGCCTGGATATGCTGCCGTACAGGCTTGTGGAAATGGAGGCTTTCAAAAACATGATGGCGGTGGCGGCGGTCCCGCGCTACTCGGTCCCTAGTCGCCACTATTTTTCCTGGTGTGCCATACCCGCCCTACACCAGCACGTCTCCCGCAACATAAATCGTGCCCTCATCAACACGGTTACTGGGAAGGTCTACTTAACCACGGACACGTGGTCAAGTACTGGCGGGCAGGGCTACTATATCTCCCTGACGGCACATTGGGTGAACTTGGTGGAGGCTGGGACTGATTCAGGGCCTGGGACCGCTTACGTCCTACCCACACCGAGAATTGCGGGTCCTACCCTGGTGCTGGTATCTGCGGCGGTTTATGCCACATCCTCTAAACCCTCCCCCTCCTCCTCCGCCACGTCTACATCTCAATTAAGAAGTGTGAGCACGTTGCCAGCAGTCAGTAGCACGCAGTGTGGCAGCACAGCGATGGACAAGTGTCAGCAAGCCATGCTGAAACTAATCAGCTTAGGTGACAAGAATCAGATGGACCCCGAGCTGTTGCAATACCACAGGGCCCTGGTGGAAAAAGTGATGCTAAAGTTCCCATCTGATAGCGCTAGTAGTAGAGGACGCAGTTCAGAGGGCCAAGTAGCAAGGGAGGTGCAGGAATCAGGCAGCATGTCCAGCGCAGGCAGGGGAACACGCTCCAAGGCATTTGCCAGCTTTATGGTTCCCCAGCAAGGCTGTGTCACCATTCCCCAGTGAAGGCTGAGTCAGAGGGAGCACTGTAAAAAGATGGTGAGGGAGTACATAGCCGATCATACCTCCGTCCTCCGTGATGTCTCTGCTCCATACAACTATTGGGTGTCAAAGCTGGATACTTGGCACGAACTTGCGCTGTACGCCCTGGAGGTGCTGGCCTGCCCTGCCGCTAGCGTCTTGTCAGAGAGTGTGTTTAGTGCAGGTGGGGGAATCATCACGGATAAGCGTACCCGCCTGTCAACTGCCAGTGCCGATATGCTTACCCTCATGAAGATGAACAAAGGCTGGATTTCCCCAGACTTCTCTTCTCCACCGGTGGAAAGCAGCGGATCCTAAAGAATCTTTTCGCTTCAACAGGAGAAAAATGCATCCTCTATCACCCCAAAAAAGGGGAGAATTAGCTTTGTGTATCCCTCTAGGATATTATTACTCCTCCTCCTCCTCCTAAAACAGCATGTGATCACGCTGAACTGCCAATTTCTATGCGGCCCAAAATGCTCTCTTTAAAAGTTTTAAAAATGTTATCAGTTTTTTACGTTTTAAAAGTTGAACTTAAACAAATTTTTGCGGAGGGCTGCCTTGAGGCTCTGTTACAAATTAATAGAGATGAGCGAGCATACTTGCTAAGGGCAATTGATCGAGCAGTATTGCCCTTAGCGAGTACCTGCCCGCTCGGAAGAGCGGTGAGTTGCGGGAGTGAGCAGGGGGGAGCGGGGGGAGAGAGAGATCTCCTCTCCATCCCCCCCCCACTCTCCCCCGCCAGCACCCGAATATTTTCTTCCGAGCACGCAGGTACTCGCTAAGGGCAATACTCGCTTGAGTAATTGCCGTTAGCGAGTATGCTCATCCATCTCTACAAATTAACTAATGATGAGCTGAATCTTCAGAAAATGTTTGTGAGTTTCACCTGCCCTCGCGGTTGAGCACTTTCCGCAAGCAGGTGTAATCTGCATATCAAAGGTTGTTGACTAGAGATGAGCGAGCACCGAATTGCTCGGGTGCTTGTTACTCGGGACGAAATTTTCGCGATGCTCGAGGGTTCGTTTCGAGTAACAAACCGCATTGAAGTCAAGCATTTTTGTATATCGCCGATGCTCGCTAACGTTTCCATTTGTGAAAATCTGGGCAATTCAAGAAAGTGATGGGAACGACACAGCAACGGATAGTGCAGGCGAGGGGCTACATGTTGGGCTGCATCTCAAGTTCCCAGGTCCCACTATTAAGCCACAATAGCGGCAAGAGTGCCCCCCCCCTCCCAACAACTTTTACTTCTGAAAAGCCCTCATTAGCAATGCATACCTTAGCTAAGCACCACACTACCTCCAACAAAGCACAATCACTGCCTACATGACACTCCGCTGCCACTTCTCCTGGGTTACATGCTGCCCAACCCCCTCCCCGCACGACGCAGTGTCCACAGCGCACACCAAAGTGTTCCTGCGCAGCCTTCAGCTGCACTCATGCCACACGCTGGCCTCATAGCCACACCACCCTCATGTCTATTTATAAGTGCGTCTGCCATGAGGAGGAACCGCAGGAACACACTGCAGAGGGTTGGCACGGCTAGGCAGCGACCCTCTTTAAAAGGGGCGGGGCGATAGCCCACAATGCTGTACAGAAGCAATGAGAAATATAATCCTGTGCCACCGCCATCAGGAGCTGCACACGTGGGCATAGCAATGGGGAACCTATGTGCCACACACTATTCATTCTGTCAAGGTGTCTGCATGCCCCAGTCAGACCGCGTTTTTTTATAAATAGTCACAGGCAGGTACAACTCTGCAATGGGAATTCCGTGTGCACCCACAGCATGGGTGGCTCCCTGGAACCCACCGGCTGTACATAAATGTATCCCATTGCAGTGCCCATCACAGCTGAGGTAACGTCCGATTAAATGCAGGTGGGCTTCGGCCCACACTGCATGCCCCAACCTAACCGGGGTTTTTAATTCATAGACACAGGCAGGTACAACTCCCTATTGTGAAGTCCCTGTGGACCGATAGCATGGGTGGGTGCCAGGAAGCCACCGGCGGTACATAAATACATCCCATTGCATTGTCCATCAGAGCTGAGGTAATGTCATGTTTAATGCAGGTGGGCTTCGGCCCACACTGCATGCCCCAGTCAGACTGGGGTTCTTTAGAAGTGAACACATGCAGTTACAACTCCCTGTGGACCGACAGCATGGGTGGCTCCCTGGAACCCACCGACGGTACATAAATATATCCCATTGCAGTGCCCAGCACAGCTGAGGTACTGTCATGTTTAATGCAGGTGGGCTTCGGCCCACACTGCATGCCCCAGTCAGACTGGGGTTCTTTAGAAGTGGACACATGCAGTTAAAATTGGTGTACCAACAGTACTAATGTGCCTCAGAAAAATTGCCCATGCCCAACCAAGAGGGCAGGTGAAACCCATTAATCGCTTTGGTTAATGTGGCTTAATTGGTAACTAGGCCTGGAGGCAGCCCAGTTAAAATAAAAATTGGTTCAGGTGAAAGTTTCAACGCTTTAATGAGCATTGAAACGTATAAAAATTGTTTACAAAAATTATATGACTGAGCCTTGTGGGCCTAAGAAAAATTGCCCGTTCGGCGTGACTACGTCAGGTTTCAGGAGGAGGAGCAGGAGGAGGAGGATGAATATTTATACACAGATTGATGAAGCTAAAAGGTCCACGTTTTTGATGGTGATAGAGAACAATGCTTCCATCCGCGGGTGCAGCCTACGTATTGTTTAGGTATCGCTGCTGTCCGCTGGTGGAGAAGAGAAGTTTGGGGAAATCCAGGCTTTGTTCATCTTGATGAGTGTGAGCCTGTCGGCACTGTTGGTTGACAGGCGGGTACGCTTATCTGTGATGATTCCCCCAGCCGCACTAAACACCCTCTCTGACAAGACGCTAGCAGCAGGACAAGCAAGCACCTCCAGGGCATACAGCGCGAGTTCAGGCCACGTGTCCAGCTTCGACACCCAGAAGTTGTAGGGGGCAGAGGTGTCACGGAGGACGGTCGTGCGATTGGCTACGTACTCCCTCACCATCCTTTTACAGTGCTCCCGCCGACTCAGCTTTGACTGGGGAGCGGTGACACAGTCTTGCTGGGGAGCCAGAAAGCTGTCAAAGGCCTTGGAGAGTGTTCCCCTGCCTGTGCTGTACATGCTGCCTGATCTCCGCGCCTCCCCTGCTACCTGGCCCTCGGAACTGCGCCTTCGGCCACTAGCGCTGTCGGATGGGAATTTTACCATCAGTTTGTCCGCCAGGGTCCTGTGGTATAGCATCACTCTCGAACCCCTTTCCTCTTCGGGTATGAGAGTGGAAAGGTTCTCCTTATACCGTGGGTCAAGCAGTGTGTACACCCAGTAATCCGTAGCGGTCAGAATGCGTGTAACGCGAGGGTCACGAGAAAGGCATCCTAAAATGAAGTCAGCCATGTGTGCCAGGGTACCTGTACGCAACACATGGCTGTCCTCACTAGGAAGATCACTTTCAGGATCCTGCTCCTCCTCAGGCCATACACGCTGAAAGGATGACAGGCAAGCAGCATGGCTACCCTCAGCAGTGGGCCAAGCTGTCTCTTTCCCCTCCTCCTCATCCTCCTCCCCCTCCTCCTCCTCCTCAACGCGCTGAGATATAGACAGGAGGGTGCTCTGACTATCCAGCGACATACTGTCTTCCCCGGCCTCTGTTTCCGAGCGCAAAGCGTCTGCCTTTATGCTTTGCAGGAAACTTTTCAAGAGGCATAGCAGAGGAATGGTGACGCTAATGATTGCAGCATCGCTGGTCACCATCTGGGTAGACTCCTCAAATTTTCCAAGGACCTGGCAGATGGCTGCCAACCAGGCCCACTCTTCTGTAAAGAATTGAGGAGGCTGACTCCCACTGTGCCGCCCATGTTGGAGTTGGTATTCCACTATAGCTCTACGCTGCTCATAGAGCCTGGCCAACATGTGGAGCGTAGAGTTCCATCGTGTGGGCACGTCGCACAGCAGTCGGTGCACTGGTAGATTAAACCAATGTTGCAGGGTGCGCAGGGTGGCAGCGTCCGTGTGGGACTTGCGGTAATGTGCGCAGAGCCGGCGCACCTTTCCGAGCAGGTCTGACAAGCGTGGGTAGTTTTTCAGAAAGCGCTGAACCACCAAATTAAAGACATGGGCCAGGCATGGCACGTGCGTGAGGCTGCCGAGCTGCAGAGCCACCACCTGGTTAGGGCCGTTGTCACACACGACCATGCCCGGTTGGAGGCTCAGCGGCGCAAGCCAGCGGTCGGTCTGCTCTGTCAGACCCTGCAGCAGTTCGTGGGCCGTGTGCCTCTTCTCTCCTAAGCTGAGTAGTTTCAGCACGGCCTGCTGACGCTTGCCCACCGCTGTGCTGCCACGATGCGCGACACCGACTGCTGGCGACGTGCTGCTGCTGACACATCTTGATTGCGAGACAGAGGTTGCATAGGAGGAGGAGGGTGGTGTAGTGGAGGAAGCATACACCGCTGCAGATACCACCACCGAGCTGGGGCCCGCAATTCTGGGGGTGGGTAGGACGTGAGCGGTCCCAGGCTCTGACTCTGTCCCAGCCTCCACTAAATTCACCCAATGTGCCGTCAGGGAGATATAGTGGCCCTGCCCGCCTGTGCTTGTCCACGTGTCCGTTGTTAAGTGGACCTTGGCAGTAACCGCGTTGGTGAGGGCGCGTACAATGTTGCGGGAGACGTGGTCGTGCAGGGCTGGGACGGCACATCGGGAAAAGTAGTGGCGACTGGGAGCTGAGTAGCGCGGGACCGCCACCGCCATCATACCTTTGAAAGCCTCCGTTTCCACAACCCTATACGGCAGCATCTCCAGGCTGATAAATTTGGCTATGTGCACGTTTAACGCTTGAGCATGCGGGTGCGTGGCAGCGTACTTGCGCTTGCGCTCCAACACTTGCGCTAGCGACGGCTTGACGGTGCGCTGAGAGACATTGGTGGATGGGGCCGAGCACAGCGGAGGTGAGGGTGTGGGTGCAGGCCAGGAGACGGTAGTGCCTGTGTCCTGAGAGGGGGGTTGGATCTCAGTGGCAGGTTGGGGCACAGGGGGAGAGGCAGCGGTGCAAACCGGAGGCGGTGAATGGCCTTCGTCCCACCTTGTGGGGTGCTTAGCCATCATATGTCTGTGCATGCTGGTGGTGGTGGCTGCCCGGCTGATCTTGGCACGACAAAGGTTGCACACCACTGTTCGTCGGTCGTCTGCACTCTCAGTGAAAAACTGCCAGACCTTTGAGCACCTCGGCCTCTGCAGGGTGGCATGGCGCGAGGGGGCGCTTTGGGAAACAGTTGGTGGATTATTCGGTCTGGCCCTGCCTCTACCCCTGGCCACCGCACTGCCTCTTCCAACCTGCCCTGCTGCTGCACTTGCCTCCCCCTCTGAAGACCTGTCCTCAGTAGGCGTAGCAAACCAGGTGGGGTCAGTCACCTCATCGTCCTGCTGCTCTTCCTCCGAATCCTCTGTGCGCTCCTCCCTCGGACTTACTCCAATTACTACTACCTGAGTGATAGACAACTGTGTCTCATCGTCATCGTCCTCCTCACCCACTGAAAGCTCTTGAGACAGTTGCCGGAAGTCCCCAGCCTCATCCCCCGGACCCCGGGAACTTTCCAAAGGTTGGGCATCGGTCACGACAAACTCCTCCAGTGGGAGAGGATTCAGAACCATTGCTGCCCATTCTGGGCAGGGGCCCGAGAACAGTTCCTGTGAGTCTGCCTGCTCCTCAGAATGTGTCATTGTAATGGAGTGAGGAGGCTGGGAGGAAGGAGGAGCAGCAGCCAGAGGATTCAGAGTTGCAGAAGTGGACGGCGCAGAATTCTGGGTGGTTGATAGATTGCTGGATGCACTTTCTGCCATCCACAACAGGACCTGCTCACACTGCTCATTTTCTAATAAAGGTCTACCGCGTGGACCCATTAATTGTGAGATGAATGTGGGGACGCCAGAAACGTGCCTCTCTCGTAATCCCGCAGCAGTCGGCTGCGATACACCTGGATCAGGAGCTCGGCCTGTGCCCACACCCTGACTTGGGCCTCCGCGTCCTCGGCCGCGTCCACGTCCTCTAGGCCTACCCCTACCCCTCAGCATGCTGTATTACCAGTAGTGCAGAAACAGAACGCTGTAATTAAATGTGCCGCTTATTGGCCTGTGGTTGGAGGCTGACTTCCCTTACGGAACACACAGCATATCCAGGAAACAATTTTGCGCAAGGCTGCTGTAACACTTAGCTGCGTATTAATTAGGACTACTACCCCCAGCAGATAGATACTGTAGGCAGCGTATAATATTATGTATACTGTTTCCCTCTGGCGGGATGACGGCGCTGATGTAACAGAGACAGCTGATACAGGAAACAATTTTGCGCAAGGCTGCTGTAACGCTTAGCTGCGTATTAATTAGGACTACTACCCCCAGCAGATAGATACTGTAGGCAGCGTATAATATTATGTATACTGTTTCCCTCTGGCGGGATGACGGCGCTGATGTAACAGAGACAGCAGATCCAGGAAACAATTTTGCGCAAGGCTGCTGTAACGCCTAGCTGCGTATTAATTAGGACTACTACCCCCAGCAGATAGATCCTGTAGGCAGCATATAATATTATGTATACTGTTTCCCTCTGGCGGGATGACGGCGCTAATGTAACAGAGACAGCAGATCCAGGAAACAATTTTGCGCAAGCCTGCTGTAACGCCTAGCTGCGTATTAATTAGGACTACTACCCCCAGCAGATAGATACTGTAGGCAGCGTATAATATTATGTATACTGTTTCCCTCTGGCGGGATGATGGCACTGATGTAACAGAGACAGCAGATCCAGGAAACAATTTTGCGCAAGCCTGCTGTAACGCTTAGCTGCGTATTAATTAGGGCTACTACCCCCAGCAGACACGCAGTAAACTGAAGACGGTCACAGGCAGCCCAAATATAGTAATTTTCCTCAATTTTTTGGAAAAAGCCCACTGCCTATATAGCCTAAATAGCTCTTTCCCTGCCTCACCAGTACTGGCCCTATACTCTGTACAATGACTGCAGACTGCGGACGCAATGCTCTGCACGGCCGATATACAAAAAAAAAAATTGTGCAACACTGCTAAAAGCAGCCTCAACAGTATTGCACACGGTCAGATGTGGCCCTAAGAAGGATCGTTGGGGTTCTTGAAGCCTAAAATCACTCCTAACGCTCTCCCTATAGCAGCTCCGGCACTAGCAGCACTTTCCCTGATCTCTGTCAGAATGCGTCTGTTGCGAGCCGCGGGAGGGGCCGATTTTTATACTCGGGTGACACCTGATCTCGCCAGCCACTCACTGCAGGGGGGTGGTATAGGGCTTGAACGTCGCAGGGGGAAATTCTGTCTTTCTATTGGCCAGAAAAGCGCGCTAACGTCTCAGAGATGAAAGTGAAAGTAACTCGAACATCGCGTGGTGCTCGCCTCTAGTAACGAGCATCTCAAACACGCTAATACTCGGAGTATCAAGCTCGGACGAGTACGTTCGCTCATCTCTATTGTTGACATTTCTGCCGCTGATTTTGAATCCGATTTCTAATTTGTCCAAATTGCATCACCTCATGATCATTTCTGCGCACAGAAAAAGACTGGTGATAGAATGCAGCCTTTCTGTACTCCTTTCTCGATTCCAAACCAATCCATGTATCAATATAAATATGAATTAATATATATATATATATATATATATATATATATATATATATATATATATGACAAGTCACAGACATGGTGTGATTAGTTTGCACTTAAAACAGTTACAGAACATGATGAGTGCAGGAGTAAATGCTTGATTCATTCTCTGATAAGGAATGAGAAAGTTTTATGGTCCTTAAATTGGTGTTAGGGGTCACCAAGTATGTGTGTTATCTGTGCTATAGATTTATCATCATCTTCAGTCACGCATGAAGTCTCTTGAACAGAGGTGTAATTGAAGCTTTCGGGCCCCAATGCAAAATCTGTAACAGGGCCCCCAACTACAATGCTTTACACATAGTATTGGGCTCCGTATATGGAGAAGAGAAGCCTTATGGGCCCCTCTAGGCTCCTGGTCCCGGGTGAAACCACATCCTCTGCATCCCCTATAGTAAGGGCCATGCTCTTGAAATATTTAGGCCTGTGTTGAAAGTGTCAAAGATGGTTATAAATTTGTACTCCCAAATTCTTCTATGTTGTTGAGATTTGAAGTTGCCTTTTAATATAGTAACTTTCATATGTTCTGTCAGTGACTAGAAAAATGCTCAGCCACAGGTAATTCTATCTTACTTTCTTTAATTGTGTGGCAGTAAGATCTCATCCTTACTTTTAGTTTTTGTTCTGTTTCTCCAACATAAATACTTTTAACCAGCCAAACACAGGAGAAACTAGCGGCCAAGAAGAAATTGGATTTGACAATCCCTCATGGTCACAACCCCACTTTGGACAAATAAATATACTCCTGCAGACATGTGGTGCAGTTGAGAGTGACTTTCTGGCCTCCTGCTCCAGCAAACCATTGGGGTACTTCCCTACATTGATGACATCATAAGCATCTGGACCAACTCCGAACAAGAACTAATAAAATTCTATGAGAGGTTCAATGCATTTCACCCCACCATAAACTTGACATTAACCCCTTAGTGGCGGCCCCATAGTGTTTCTACGTCCTCAATAAGTAAGCTTTAATCCTAGAGGGCGTAAAAACATGCATCCTCTTAGGATTAAAGCCCTGTTAGCTGAGGACATGACAGCTCCATGCTCTCGGTGCCCGCAGGTAGCCGACAGCATGGAGCTGTCATCCTGGGCTGTGAGCAGTCCCCCCCCCCCCCCCCCGCAATGCGATCGGCGCTATCCAATGGATAGCGCCGATCGCATTAAAGTGCAAAAAAAAGTAAATTAAGTTAAAGATTAAGCTGCCCTGATGGATGGGATCCGTCAGGGCAGCTGAAAGTACTCACCCCCCTTCCCTGAAGTCTGCCACGGTGAAAGGGTCCTACGGGACCCGGTGCCACTCTTCTGCACATGTGCGCCAGACATATGATGTCACCCGCATGCGCAGAAGGCCGGGAGCCCCGACAAATTCAAAATCTCCTGGCTCCCAGCTCCTGAAAGGAGCCGGGAACCAGGAGATGTCCCCGGGGACCACGGCGAGTGGTCCCCGGGCCCGCGATCGCCGTTATCTAGTGGATAGCAGCGATCGCGAAAAAAGTTTTAAAAAGTGTCCGTTTCACCTCCCCTCATGGATCGGATCCATGAGGGGAGGTGAAAATGCTCACCTCGGGTCCTCCGCGATGTCCTGGTCTCTCGGGAGCCGAGGTCCCCTTCTGCGCATGCACGCCCGATGTCAATCATCGGGCGCGTGCACAGAGGGGCTCGAGCCCCGAGAAATTCAAAATCCCTCTGCTACTGGCTGCCATGTGTAGCCAGGAGCAGAGGAATGTCACTGAGGACATGATCACTGTTATCCAATGGATAACAGTGTTCATTTAAAGTAAAACAAGGTGTAAAACATAAAAAGAAAAGTTTTAAAAAGTAAAAAAAGATAAAAAAGCTTACGTTTCATCTCCCCCCACAGATCATATCTGTGAGGGAGGATGAAATGACATACCTAAGGCCCCCGGATTTATCCGCGGACCTTACCCCAAAATGGCAGATGCATGCGCAAAAGCCGTGGATTGCCAGGGTAATATAAAAATCTCCCTGCTCCTGGCTACAAAACTTAGCCGAGAGCTAAGTTCTGAGGGCCAAGTACCAGGGGAGGTGCGGGGATCAGGCAGCATGTCCAGCGCAGGCAGGAGAACACTTTCCAAGGCCTTTCCCAGCTTTATGGTTCCCCAGCCAGACTGTGTCACCACTCCCCAGTCAAGGCTGAGTCGGAGGGAGCACTGTAAAAAGATGGTGAGAGAGTACGCATCCGATCATACCACCGTCCTCCGTGATGTCTCTGATCCACACAACTATTGGGTGTCAAAGCTGGACACGTGGCACAAACTTGCGCTGTGTGCCCTGAAAGTGCTGGCTTGTCAGAGAGGGTGTTTAGTGCAGCTGGGGGAATCATCACGGATAAGCGCACCCGCCTGTCAACTGCCAGTGCCGACATGCTTACACTCATAAAGATGAACAAAGGCTAGACTTCTCTTCTCCACCGGCGGAAAGCAGCAGAACCTAATGATTATTTTCGCTGCAACAGGAGAAAAATGCATCCTCTATCACCAGAAAGAAAGGGGGAATTAGCTTTGTCAATCACTCTCGGATATTATTACTCCTCCTCCTCCTCCTAAAACAGCATGTCATCACGCTGAACTGCCAATTTTTCTGCAGCCCAAAAGGCTCTATTCAAACGTTTTTTACAATTTTTGAAAGTTTCAAAAGTATTGATACTTTAACAGAAACCAATTTTTTTCACAGGGCTGCCTCCAGGCTCTGTTACAAATTAAGCAACAGCGAGCTGTATCTTTAAAAAATGTTTATGGGTTTCACCTGCGCTTGCGGTTGAGCAATTTCTCAGGGGTGCACTTGTACCCTTGGTACACCAATTTTTCCAGCCCTCGCCTATACTGTTATCTAACTAATTTATCCGGCCTTCGCCTACACTTTTGGTACACCAATGTTTCAGGGGTTCGCCTACACTCTTGCTACAGAAATGTTACTGGGGTCTGTCTATAATCTTACTACAGAAATGTTACTAGGGGCCGCCTATACTTCTGCTACAGAAATGTTACTGGGGTCCGCCATACTTTTACTACAGAAATGTTACTGGGGTCTGCATATACTTCTGCTACAGAAATGTTACTGGGGTCCGCCTATACTTTTACTACAGAAATGTTACAGTGGTCTGCCCATACTTTGGCTACAGAAGTGTTACTGGGTTCCGCTTATACTCTTGCTATAGAAATGTTATTGGGGTCTGCCTATACCTTTTCTACTGAATGGTTTGAGGATTTCGCCTATACTCTTGCTACAGAAATGTTACTGGGGTTTGCCTATGCTCTTGCTACAGAAATGTTACAGGTGTTCGCCTATACTTTTACTACAGAAATGGTGCTGGGGCCTGCCTATACTTTGGCTACAGAAATGTTACTGGGGTCTGCCTATACCTTTTCTACTGAATGGTTTGAGGGGTTCACCTCTACTCTTGCTACAGAAATGTTACTGGGGTCCGCCTATACTTCTGCTACAGAAATGTTACTGGGGCCCGCCTATACTCTTGATATAGAAATGTTACTGGGGCCTGCCTATACTCTTGATATAGAAATGTTACTGAGGTCCGCCTATACCTTTTCTACTGAATGGTTTTAGGGGTCCGCCTATACTCTTGCTACAGAAATGTTACAGGGGTTCACCTATACTTTTATTACAGAAATGTTACTGGGGTCTGCCTGTACTTTTGCTACAGAAATGTTACTGGGGTCTGCCTATACCTTTTCTACTGAATGGTTTCAGGGGTTCGCCTATACTCTTGCTACAGAAATGTTACTGGGGTCCACCTTTACTTCTGCTACAGAAATGAAACTGGGGTCCGCCTATACTCTTGCTACAGAAATAGTACTGGGTCTGCCTATGCTGTGGGTGCTTAAAGACTTCCCATCGTGGTGTTTTACCTATCTGGCACAAATACACTGACTGACTAGGGCAGAAATGTGGGCCGAGGCCGAGGCCCATGGCAGGGTGCAACTCTGCCGTGTTTGGGCACTCTGATTTCCTCATGTGTAATACTATGCTTGAGTTCCTTGGGCTCGCCTATGCTGTGGGTGCACAAAGACTTTCCATAGCGGTGTTTTACCTGTCTGGCACAAATACACTGACTGACTAGGGCAGAAATGTGGGCCGAGGCCAAGGCCCTTAGCAGGGTGAAACTCTGCCATGTTTGGGCACTCTGATTTCCTCATGTGTAATACCATCTTTGTGCACCGACAGCATAAGCAAGCCCAAGGAACTCAAAGACTTCCCATTGCAGTGTTGAGCTATCTGACACATACATAGAATGAATTGTGTGGGGACACATGGATTTCCCATCGCTTTGTAGCTCATGGCACCTTGGGTCACACAAGGTGGAGGCTGAGACCGAGCCTGACCCTGGGCCCGCTCACGTGCTTCCTATGCAGCGTATTGCTGCATTGTGGAGATGTGTAGAAGTGCTGGCACCTGAGTCCCCTTTATGCCCAGGTTTGTGGCTTCTGACAATTGTGTGACGGAGATGGCATGGGATTGGAATGATGATTGTACATCAATTTATCATCAATTCTCAACAGCATTGTGGGCTATCGCCCAGAGTTTCAAAGAGGGTCGCTGCCTAGCCCTGCGAAAACACTCTGCAGTGTGTGTCTCCGGTTCCTACTCACCTATTATGCACCTATAAATAGACATGAGGGTGGTGTGACTATGAAGCGAGTGTGTGGCATGAGGGCAGCTGAACGCTGTGCAGGAAAAATTTTGGGTGCGCTGTGGACGCAGGGTCGTGGGGGGTAGGGGGGGTTGGACAGCAATGCCAGCATGTAACCCAGGAAAAGAGGCAGCAATGTCACCCGCAAGCAGTGATTGCCCTTGGTTACAGGTAGTGTGGTGCTTATCTAAGATGTGCCAGCGCGTGTGCCTTGCTAATAAGGGTTTGTCCGTAGTAAATTCTTAGGGGAATATCGCCAGTCTCTTGCCGCCATGTTGGCTTAATAGTGGGACCTGGGAGCCTCAGATGTGGCCATGCATGCTGCCCCTGCCCCTGCCCTTCCCTATCCATTTCCGTGGTGTTTCCATGACTTTCTGATGTTTTCTGGTGTTTGACAAGTCATGACCTATGCGGAGCATCGGTCCCATACAAAAATGCTCGAGTCGCCCATTGACTTCAATGGGTTTCGTTACTCGAAACGCGCTCTCTAGCATTACGAAAAGTTTGACTTGAGCAACGATTTGTCACCGTGACAGAAAGGAAAACCCTGTGTGTCAACAAGCCTATCACCGAGGGAATCACTAAAATATAACTTTTATTAGGTAAAGATAAAAATAAAAATGTATAAAAGGCGTGGACTCTTATTCCAGTTACACTCCTACTGGACAAGTAGATATTCTAACAATAGTAAGTCCATATAAGTATATACCAGATGATGCGCTAAGTTCTAACTCCACAACCACAATGACCCAATCTATATTGTTGGTGCATGGGTCGAGATATATATTATGGTTCTGTACAGCTCCACGTGTATAAAGGGCCACAAGGGCTATCAAAGCACAATGTAGGTTATATTGTTTGTATTTATACGTTGCAGCCGATAAATGGGTAAAGGCCAGAATAATAAATGTAACCCCCGTCTGGCAGAGTATTAAGGCATATATTAATGCCCAGGAAATATAGCATCAATCAGGTATATACTATGTGGTATATCCCCTATTATGGTGGATTATACCCTGATGCGATAACCAGCTATAGTAAACACGGTCACTAATTTCATCTATATAGTGACTCGCTTGACTGACGTCATTTAGCGTGTTTATCTAGTTTATATAAAAGCTGGCAAATAGACTGCAGCGCTGAGTGGTCTGTAACTAGGAGTTAAATGGTGCGAGGACATATTACAGCACCAAACGTTCCTTTTATTTTACCACATTCCCATTAGGGACAGACACAGCGGAGAGTCTTAGACCAGGGTCATTCACTCATAAGACCCTGTCACATGGACTGAACACTGCTGAGTGCAGCTAATAAAAACAGCTGATCACTGCTTCACTAGAGATGAATGCCGCTGTTTGTGAGATTTTATAATCACCAGCAGCTACGAGCAGCTGAACTGAAGAGGGTTCAATAAGATGTATAATGAACCCTCTTTGTCAGTAACTGCTGCATTCACTATCACCATTTAAGCATAGATAGCCCGATATACAATGATGTGGACATCTGTGGCATGTCAAGCACAACAATGAGGCTATCTTAGGCTGGCTAACACCATCTACGCGTTTCCGCGGTCCTTAATGCAGTGACCGCATCATCAGGATGGTGAGTCTAGGTTATAGAACCGAACAGCCTGAACGGCTGTTTGAAAATGAGCAGCAATATATGCCTTAATACTCTGCCAGACGGGGGTTACATTTATTATTCTGGCCTTTACCCATTTATCGGCTGCAACGTATAAATACAAACAATATAACCTACATTGTGCTTTGATAGCCCTTGTGGCACTTTATACACGTGGAGCTGTACACAACCATAATATATATCTCGACCCATGCACCAACAATATAGATTGGGTCATTGTGGTTGTGGAGTTAGAACTTAGCGCATCATCTGGTATATACTTATATGGACTTACTATTGTTAGAATATCTACTTGTCCAGTAGGATTGACTTGAGCAACGAGCACCGGAGCATTTTGGTGCCCGCTGATCTCTAGTGATAAGTCCTCTTTAAGTTCAAATCTGGTTCACGTTTATCGACATACAAATCCCTAACAACTTCTCTAAACTTCCTGTGATGCAGTAGGATGGATAGCTATTCATTGCACAAAAGATTAATGTATGAAGTATCATGAAAAAACTAAACTAGCTCCTAGTGTAAGACTATCTAAATGCAAATAAGTAGAGCAAGGTTGATTTCAGCTCTGAAGCAAACAAAACTGAGAATAAAGCACTGATGTACTTATAGTACTTGTAACTTAGGATCAGTATTAAAATTAATAACTTCCGTATTCATCATGGGACTGGGTAACTGTTGTAGTCTTCTCGGTATGCAGATCTTATATGTAATGTGTCACATGCTTCAGTTTTATAATGTTTTAAGATCTTTTCTCTTCTGTATCATTCCCTTTCTCTTGTGCCAGCACTCTCTCCCTACTTTATTCCTTGGTTACTATTGTATTTCATGTTGCGCTAATTTCTGTGGCTCTCCCAGCTATACTCACTCTGTAGTTATGTCATGCTCATATGTTCTTTACTGGTATTACACATTGGCACTCAGGTCTTTGTTATACTTTTTGAAAGTTCTTTGTTATACTTTTTCTTTTCTGTTCCCTTGGTCATAAAATGTTTCCCTTATAGCAGCTGTTTGATTTTTTTTTCTGGATAGGTTAACACTGCTTGCTATGATATTATACCTATCAAATAGAAACAAAAACAGCAGAAAAATTAAGCTTCATTTACACGGGACGAATGTCGGGCAAACGATGCCCGACACTCATTCCTGTGTTCCTTCGCTCCCATGCTATTGCATGGGAGCAAGCAGAGGTGTCTCGGTCACGGAGTGGGGCAGTGCAGGAGATTTCTCTCTTCTCGCTCCCCCGCCCCTCTCTATTGAGATAACACAGCGGCTGTTCACTACTGAACGACCACTGTTTAAGCTGAACAATGAGCGATGAGCTCATTGCTCACCGTTATTGCTGCGTAAATGATGAGCTTCATCGCTTATCATTTAGTTTAAACAGCGGGTCAGTAGTGAACGGCCACTGTGTTATCTCAATGGAGAGCGAGAGGAGAGAAATCTCCTGCACTCCCCTGCCCCCCTGCTGGCTGCTCAGTGAGTGAGCCAGCACCATTGGCTCCCATGTGACAGCACAGGAGCAAGGAAACACAGGGACGAGTGTCAGACATCGTTTGTCAAACATTCGTCCCATGTAAATGAAGCTTTAGGGCGCCCACCCACTGGCGTTTGCGTTTTTCGTGCTCGGAAAACGCAGCGATTTTGCATCTACGAGTTTGCGTTATTCGCACGTTTTTCGCAGCGTTTTTCTAACGCAAAACGCGGAGAATGTCTCATCCTGAAACGTTGCATTGCGTTTCTATACCAACACACCCTGCACAAGGGCTATGAGAGACGCGCTCAAATTGCGTTGCGTTGCGTTTTTTCCGGGAGCATTGAAAACCATGGGAGCAGTTAGAAGACAAAAAGGAGCCAGAGACTAAGGACAGCTGCGATGCGATTTTGCGGGGCGTGGCGATATTAAAAACGCCAGTGGACATGAGCACGTTATCTCTATGCCTGTGCAGGAAAAACGCAAAACGCAAAACGCTAACGCAGGTAAAAAAAATCGCCAGTGGGTGGGCGCCCTTAGTTCAAGTGTGAACACAGCTTATTATACACCTGCAGACACTATCAAGAAAAAGTAAAAGTTATTGAATAGGATTAAACACTGATAGCATTTGCTTCTGATAAGACCTATGTGCATCGTACACTATACACTTCATCATACACTATATTTATGGACTCATAGGGCAGGGGCTGCTGAGCCAAGGGGTGCACTATTTATAGTTGCCTGCCTCCCCATTCCTTTGCTGTTTGCCCAGGAAGCTGACACTCAGTCTATACATCGGACTTATCTTTTTAAACAGTGTGTGCACATATACGCATTAAATAGTGTGTGTGCATGCACACTGAATAAAGAGATAATTCTGATACATGGGCCAAGCAGTGGCTTCCCAGGCAAACAGTAAAGGAATAGGCAGATAGGCAAACAGAACAAGCACCTCTGTACTTAGCGGTCCCTGACCTATGAGCCCATAAGCATAGTTCAATATAATGCTAAATATTATTTGCAGCACAATAGATACATACCTGTATATATGCTAAGGCTCATTGAAATACGCATAATATAGCGGACCTGTAAATAATGACGTTCCCCACAGTAGCAGTGATATGTACGGTAAAACTCTGCTCTTTTATATCCTGTGTTGAAATGATGTAATCCCTCATGGGAAACAAGTCTGAAAAAGAATTCAACATTTGGAATTACTGCAATTAAAAGTTAACTTTAAATAAATTAGAGTGTTCAAACCACAGAAACAGTGAAGTGCTATTAAACTGAGCCTGTCTCAAGCTGATAATGTCCAAATATTTGTTGATTGTACTTATGTAACCTGTGGCATAACTTTCTGACACTTTCAATAAAGTGAAATTGTTTAACAAAACTAAGCCTATCACAAACTGATAATGTCTAGAGATGAGCGAACGTACTCGTCCGAGCTTGATACTCGTTCGAGTATTAGCGTGTTCGAGATGCTCGTTACTCGTGACGAGTACCACACGATGTTCGAGTTACTTTCACTTTCATCTCTGAGACGTTAGCGCGCTTTTCTGGCCAATACAAAGACAGGGAAGGCATTACAACTTCCCCCTGCGACGTTCAAGCCCTATACCACCCCCCTGCAGTGAGTGGCTGGCGAGATCAGGTGTCACCCGAGTATAAAAATCGGCCCCTCCCGCGGCTTGCCACAGATGCGTTCTGACATAGAGGAGGGAAAGTGCTGTCTTGGTGGAGCTGCTATAGGGAGAGCGTTAGGAGTATTTTAGGCTGCAAGAACCCCAACGGTCCTTCTTAGGGCCACATCTAACCGTGTGCAGTAGTGTAGAGGCTGCTTTTTGCAGTGTTGCACATTTTTTTTTTTTTTGGTATATCGGCCGTGCAGAGCATTGCGCCCTGCAGTAATACTCCAGGGCCAGAAGTGGTGGTTAGGCAGGGACAGAAGACATATTGATTGAATATAGGCAGTGGGCCTTTGCAAAAAAATTTGGGGAAAAAAAATCTATTTGGGCTGCCTGTGACTGTCCTCAGTGTTCTGGGTCTCTGCTGGGTGTAGTTGTCCTCCAAATTCATACGCAGCCAGCTAAGTGTTACAGCAGGCTTGCGCAAAATTATTTCCTGGCTCTGTCTGGGCTGTTAAATCACCGCTGTATTGCAGTCCGCAGTGCAACACTCTGCAGTTCTTTGACATACTCCAGGGCCAGTAGCGGTGAGGCAGGGACAGAAGACATATTGATTGAATATAGGCAGTGGGCCTTTGCAAAAACATTTGGGGAAAAAAATCTATTTGGGCTGCCTGTCACTGTCCTCAGTGTTCTGGGTCTCTGCTGGGTGTAGTAGTCCTCCAAATTCATACGCAGCCAGCTAAGTGTTACAGCAGGCTTGCGCAAAATTATTTCCTGGCGTTCCGTAAGCGAAGTCAGCCTCCAACCACAGGCCAATAAGCGGCACATTTAATTACAGCGTTCTGTTTCTGCACTACTGGTAATACACCATGCTGAGGGGTAGGGGTAGGCCTAGAGGACGTGGACGCGGGCGAGGACGCGGAGGCCCAAGTCAGGGTGTGGGCACAGGCCGAGCCAGTGCGGTGGCCAGGGGTAGAGGCAGGGCCAGACCGAATAATCCACCAACTGTTTCCCAAAGCGCCCCCTCGCGCCATGCCACCCTGCAGAGGTCAAGGTGCTCAACGGTGTGGCAGTTTTTCACAGAGATGCCTGACGACCGACGAACAGTGGTGTGCAACCTTTGTCACGCCAAGATCAGCTGGGGAGCCACCACCACCAGCATGCGCAGGCATATGATGGCCAAGCACCCCACAAGGTGGGACGAAGGCCGTTCACCGCCTCCGGTTTGCACCACTGCCTCTCCCCCTGTGCCCCAACCTGCCACTGAGATCCAACCCCCCTCTGAGGACACAGGCACTACCGTCTCCTGGCCTGCACCCACACCCTCACCTCCGCTGTCCTCGGCCCCATCCAGCAATGTCTCTCAGCGCAGCGTCCAGAGACGCCACGCACCCGCACGCTCAAGCGTTAAACGTGCACATTGCCAAATTGATCAGCCTGGAGATGCTGCCATATAGGCTTGCGGAAACGGAGGCTTTCAAAAGCATGATGGCGGCGGCGGCCCCGCGCTACTCGGTTCCCAGTCGCCACTACTTTTCCCGATGTGCCGTCCCAGCCCTGCACGACCACGTCTCCCGCAACATTGTACGCGCCCTCACCAACGCGGTTACTGCCAAGGTCCACTTAACAACAGACATGTGGACAAGCACAGGCGGGCAGGGCCACTATATCTCCCTGACGGCACATTGGGTGAATTTAGTGGAGGCTGGGACAGAGTCAGAGCCTGGGACCGCTCACGTCCTACCCACCCCCCGAATTGCATGCCCCAGCTGGGTGGTGGTATCTGCGGCGGTGTATGCTTCCTCCACTAAACCATCCTCCTCCTCCTCCTACGCAACCTCTGTCTCGCAATCAAGATGTGTCAGCAGCAGCACGTCGCCAGCAGTCGGTGTCGCGCGGCGTGGCAGCACAGCGGTGGGCAAGCGTCAGCAGGCCGTGCTGAAACTACTCAGCTTAGGAGAGAAGAGGCACACGGCCCACGAACTGCTGCAGGGTCTGACAGAGCAGACCGACCGCTGGCTTGCGCCGCTGAGCCTCCAACCGGGCATGGTCGTGTGTGACAATGGCCGTAACCTGGTGGCGGCTCTGCAGCTCGGCAGCCTCATGCACGTGCCATGCCTGGCCCATGTCTTTAATTTGGTGGTTCAGCGGTTTCTGAAAAGCTACCCACACTTGTCATACCTGCTCGGAAAGGTGCGCCGGGTCAGCGCACATTTCCGCAACTCCAAGACGGACGCTGCCACCCTGCGGACCCTGCAACATCGGTTTCATCTGCCAGTGCACCGATTGCTGTGCGACGTGCCCACACAGTGGAACTCTATGCTTCACATGTTGGCCAGACTCTATGAGCAGCGTAGAGCTATTGCGGAATACCAACTCCAACATGGGCGGCGTAGTGGGAGTCAGCCTCCTCAATTATTTACAGAAGAGTGGGCCTGGTTGGCAGCCATCTGCCAGGTCCTTGGAAACTTTGAGGAGTCTACCCAGATGCTGAGCGGGGATGCTGCAATCATTAGCGTCACCATTCCTCTGCTATGCCTCTTGAGAAGTTCCCTGCAAAGCATAAAGGCAGACGCTTTGCACTCGGAAACGGAGGCGGGGGAAGACAGTATGTCGCTGGATAGTCAGAGCACCCTCATGTTTATATCTCAGCGCGTTGAGGAGGAGGGGGAGGAGCATGAGGAGGAGGGGGAAGAGACAACTTGGCCCACTGCTGAGGGTACACATGCTGCTTGCCTGTCATCCTTTCAGCGTGTATGGCCGGAGGAGGAGGAGGAGGGGGAGGAGCATGAGGAGGAGGGGGAAGAGACAGCTTGGCCCACTGCTGAGGGTACACATGCAGCTTGCCTGTCATCCTTTCAGCGTGTATGGCCAGAGGAGGAGGAGGAGGAGGAGGAGGAGGAGGAGGAGGAGGAGGATCCTGCAAGTGATCTTCCTAGTGAGGACAGCCATGTGTTGCGTACAGGTACCCTGGCACACATGGCTGACTTCATGTTAGGATGCCTTTCTCGTGACCCTCGCGTTACACGCATTCTGGCCACTACGGATTACTGGGTGTACACACTGCTCGACCCACGGTATAAGGAGAACCTTTCCACTCTCATTCCCGAAGAGGAAAGGGGTTCGAGAATGATGCTATACCACAGGGCGCTGGTGGACAAACTGATGGTAAACTTCCCATCCGACAGCGGTAGTGGCCGAAGGCGCAGTTCCGAGGGCCAGGTAGCAGGGGAGGCGCAGAGATCAGGCAGCATGTACAGCACAGGCAGGGGACCATTCTCCAAGGCCTTTGCCAGCTTTCTGGCTCCCCAGCAAGACTGTGTCACCGGTCCCCAGTCAAGGCTGAGTTGGCGGGAGCACTGTAAAAGGATGGTGAGGGAGTACGTAGCCAATCGCACGACCGTCCTCGGTGATGCCTCTGCCCCCTACAACTACTGGGTGTCGAAGCTGGACACGTGGCCTGAACTCGCGCTGTATGCCCTGGAGGTGCTTGCTTGTCCTGCGGCTAGCGTCTTGTCAGAGAGTGTGTTTAGTGTGGCTGGGGGAATCATCACGGATAAGCGTACCCACCTGTCAACCGACAGTGCCGACAGGCTTACACTCATAAACATGAACAAAGCCTGGATTTCCCCCGACTTCTCTTCTTCACCAGCGGACAGCAGTGATACCTAAGCAATACGTAGTCTGCACCCGCGGATGGAAGCATCGTTCTCTATCACCACCATCAAAAACGGGGACCTTTTTGCTTCATCAATCTGTGTATTCTATTCATCCTCCTCCTCCTGCTCCTCCTCCTGAAACCTCACGTAATCACGCCGAACGGGCAATTTTTCTTAGGCCCACAAGGCTCAGTCATATAATTTTTGTAAACAATTTTTATACGTTTCAATGCTCATTAAGGGCGAGCACCCACTGGCGTTTTTTTACCTGCGTTTTGCGTTTTTCCTGCACAGGCATAGAGCTAACATGTGTTCCTGTCCACTGGCGTTTTTTTTGCGTTGCGTTTGCGTTTTTAACATAGGAGCTGTCAGTTGCATATGTGTCCTTATTTTTCTCCATGGAAATTAATAGAAAAGCCGCGAAAACGCCGCGAAAACGCCGCGAAAAACGGGCGGAAAAACCGCGGGAAACGCAAACGCCAGTGGGTGCTCGCCCTAAAGCGTTGAAACTTTCACCTGAACCAATTTTTATTTTAACTGGGCTGCCTCCAGGCCTAGTTACCAATTAAGCCACATTAACCAAAGCGATTAATGGGTTTCACCTGCCCTCTTGGTTGGGCATGGGCAATTTTTCTGAGGTACATTAGTACTGTTGGTACACCAATTTTTTGGGGCCCTCGCCTACAGTGTAATCAAATGAATTTTTAGCCCACCTGCATTACAGCTGACGTTACATCAGCTGTGTTGGGCACTGCTATGGGATATATTTATGTACCGCCGGTGGGTTTCAGGGAGCCACCCATGTTGTCGGTCCACAGGGAGTTGTAACTGCATGTGACCACTTCTAAAGAACCCCAGTCTGACTGGGGCATGCAGTGTGGGCCGAAGCCCACCTGCATTAAGCACGACATGACCTCAGCTGTGTTGGGCACTGCAATGGGATATAGTTATGTACCGCCGGTGGGTTCCAGGGAGCCACCCATGTTGTCGGTCCACAGGGAGTTGTAACTGCATGTGTCCACTTCTAAAGAACCCCAGTCTGACTGGGGCATGCAGTGTGGGCCGAAGCCCACCTGCATTAAGCACGACATTACCTCAGCTGTGATGGGCAATGCAATGGCATACATTTCTGTACCGCCGGTGGGTTCCAGGGAGCCACCCATGCTGTGGGTGCACACTGAATTCCCATTGCGAAGTTGTACCTGCCTGTGATTATTTATAAAAAACCCCGGTCTGACTGGGGCATGCAGACACCTTGACAGAATGAATAGTGTGTGACACATAGGTTCCCCATTGCTATGCCCATGTGTGCAGCTCCTGATGGCAGTGGCACAGGATTATATTTCTCATTGCTTCTGTACAGCATTGTGGGCTATCGCCCCGCCCCTTTTAAACAGGGTCGCTGCCTAGCCGTGCCAACCCTCTGCAGTGTGTGCCTGTGGTTCCTCCTCATGGCAGACGCACTTATAAATAGACATGAGTGTGGCGTGGCATGAGGGCAGTTGAAGGCTGCGCAGGGACAATTTGGTGTGTGCTGTGGACACTGGGTCGTGCGGGGGGGTTGGGCAGCATGTAACCCAGGAGAAATGGCAGCGGAGTGTCATGCAGGCAGTGATTGTGCTTTGTTGGAGGTAGTGTGGTGCTTAGCTAAGGTATGCATTGCTAATGAGGGCTTTTCAGAAGTAAAAATTGTTGGGAGGGGGGGGCACTCTTGCCGCTATTGTGGCTTAATAGTGGGACCTGGGAACTTGAGATGCAGCCCAACATGTAGCCCCTCGCCTGCCCTATCTGTTGCTGTGTCATTCCCATCACTTTCTTGAATTGCCCAGATTTTCACAAATGAAAACCTTAGCGAGCATCGGCGATATACAAAAATGCTCGGGTCGCCCATTGACTTCAATGGGGTTCGTTACTCGAAACGAACCCTCGAGCATCGCGATAATTTCGTCCCGAGTAATGAGCACCCGAGCATTTTGGTGCTCGCTCATCTCTAATAATGTCCAAATGTTTGTTGATTGCACTTATATAACCTGTGGCATAACTTTCTGACACTTTCATTAAAACAAGATTATTTAAAAAGAAAACTGAACCTGTCTGTGCCGCTGTCCCTCATGCTGGGCTGTGGCACTCCGGCAGGCTTCCATGTAGTCCTGAACGCTGACAGAGCATTCCTTCCTGGTAGCGGGGCTTGAATACCCCACCTCCAGCAGGTGATTGCTCTGATTCATTCATCGAGCGGTTCATTGAGCGCTGCATCAGCCAATCACAGCCAGCGCTAGAATAACTAATCACAGTCACTCAATGATGTCATTCAATGAATGGCTGTGATTGCTTCATAGAGTGCTACCTGTTCCACCTCGATGACTACCTGCTCCATTGTGTGCCTACCACGATCTGGGACGTCAAGGAGGGTCAATAGTTGAGGATGATATGTGGTAGTGTAGGAACAGTTAGTGTAGTTAGTTTAGTGAAACGGATAGTTTCAAGGGGGGTTTGTAGTGGATATCCGTCATATCTATATCTTCGGGACAATGGACATACATTTCATGTGGATAGGGGACCTATTTTTATAGATGTATACCAATGCCAGTATTACTCCATTTTGTTTGCCCTTCTACAGATATAGATATACTCTCTGTGTATCCAATTTATTTACTTCCTTATATGTAAAAATAGTGAAACTTTCCAATTCTCTAAACTCCTACAGATGCAAGCAGAAGCTAGCAGTCAGCAAGAACGCTCTATTTCCCGATTCTTAGTAACTTTAGCAGGAGTAAAATCAGACATAAATAACCGCAGTCTGAAGCAATACTGCTTCTAGCTACGGTAATAATAACCCAAGCAGTTTTACTGGAAACTTATGCAAATAACATGGGAAATTTATGCAATTAATAGTTCAAGCTGTAATCTCCAATCATATCGGAGGAACCACACGTGGGTCCAAGACAACCCACTCATCTCGTCCTGCTACCACATGATGGCCAATAACAGATGACCGGAGGATGGAAGAATTTCAATATGCTTATCCAATAATTAAATAATACGTTGTATCTATGTAATCTTTGACCTGCCCAGATGGGCAGATATGTTAAACTCTTTAAAAGAGGCTGCGCCCACAAATAAAGCAGAATTGAGGAAGCTTATACATGCTGAACCTGTGTCAGTGTGAAATCTTCTTATGCGCATAATCAATTCGTAACCAATCAGAAAAGGGTGCAAACATTCCTAATTGAGTAGGCCGTGAACGCAAAAGGAAATCCACGACATTATAACAATATCTTGTATGCGAAACCCCTTTTGGTCCTTTATTGGAGAGGAAGACAATCAATCCGCTAGGAAGGGAGCAACTCTCTAAGTGGGAAACATTTAGATATGACCTTATTTGGCAATATAGGTGGACGTCCTCAGGAGAGACACCAAAGGTCGTTCTCAGGGTTTCGAAGGGAGCAATCCTCTCCCCCACTCGTTTAATTCCCAATCTGGACCTCCTCGTGGGATAAAGTATGTTAATATCTCCAAAGGTAGGTCAATCAAGCCTGTCAGGATTTAGTTTCAGTTTCTGGGTGTAGAGATTCCAGGCCTGTAGGGTTGCCAGCATAGGGGGGGAGAATTTCTGTAAGTCTGGGCTGGGCGTGGGGAGTGGATATGCTCCGCTGATTGCAGTCGCTTTCAGTAGGGAGCTTAGACTTCTATTGTTGCTTAGATTTTTTTCTATATGAGCCCATGTTGTGGTTGGAGAGTTAGACAGCCAAGGGTTAGATAGGTCTAGGTTTATGGCTTGACAATATGACCATAGGTCAGGAACCCCTAGACCACCCTGTCTTCGATTGAGATATATTATAGAGGATGAAACCCTTGGTCTCTTATTATTCCATATAAATCGTAGTAGCTGTTTTTGAAGTTCGCTGATCTTATTATAGGGCATTGGAAGAGCTATAGTGCAAAATATGTATAACATTTTCGGGAGAATTAACATTTTATACAGTGTATTTCTGCCAAACCAAGAATATTCAATTTTTCCTAATGCTTCTAGTTCTTTCTGTATTGAGGTATAAAGTGGATCCAAATTTGCGGGTATTATTTCCGCTATCGGAAAACATAAATTTATGCCTAAGTATGGGATTGATGAATGCCACTGAAAGCTGAATTCTGTTTTGATGGCTTCTTTCAAGGAAAGGGGGATATTGATGCCTAAAATTTCCAAAGTAAATTTTTATTGAGTTTTCAGAATAAAGGTTGTGTTACAAAGCAAAAAAAAAGAGAGCCATCACTTCGATACAGTTATTGTTACAAATCTGTATAGTCATAAAATTAAAATGCGTACAAAAAAAAGGCATCTTTAGTATCAGTAAGAGAAGCGAAAGATTTAGACATCTTAATAAACTGGTGCAGAGAGCACAGCGTTTGTAACACTAAGTAAAAGTGTAAAGAAATAGTTAAAACTAGAGATGAGCGAGCATACTCGTCCGAGCTTGATGCTCGTTCAAGTATTAGGGTGTTCGAGATGCTCGTTACTCGAGACGAGCACCACGCGGTGCTCGACTCCATTACATTTCCTTCCCTGAGAAATTTGCGTGCTTTTCTAGCCAATAGAAGCACAGGGAAGGCATTACAACTTCCTCCTGTGATGTTCCAGCCCTATCCCACCCCCCTGCAGTGAGTGGCTGGGGAGATCAGATGACACCCGAGTATTTAAATCTGCCCCGCCCGCGACTCAGCACAGATGCACGCTGACAGAAATCAGGGAAAGTGATGCTGATGCTGCTGCTATAGGGAGAGTGTTAGGTTTAATTTCAGTCTTCAAGAATCCCAACGGTCCTTCTTAGGGCCACATCTGATCGTGTGCAGTACTGTTGAGGCTGCTTTTAGCAGTGTTGCACATTTTCTTTTTGTATATCGGGCGTGCAGACCATAGCGTCCTCAGTCTGCAGTCATTTTACAGAGTATAGGGGCAGTACTGGTGAGGCAGGGACAGTGGTACATGGTAAGAGGTATACTGGCTATATAGGCAGTGGGCTTTTTCAAAAACATACTAAATTTGGGCTGCCTGTGACCGTCTTCAGTTTACTGCGTGTCTGCTGGGGGTAGTAGTCGCAAATTAGTACCCAACTAAGCGTTACAGCAGGCTTGTGCATAATTGTTTCCTGGCTCTGCTGTGCGTTCCATAACATCATTGTCGCCATCCCGCCACAGGGAAACAGTACACATTATATCCACTGCATGCGTTGTCTCTGGTTTTTCACCTCACCATTTTAAAAAATTGAGGCAAAATACTTAAGGCCTACCACTGGGCTTTGTCCACTTCACTGGTTCTGCGCTGTGAATTGCAGCAGCTCAGTCATATGCACCTAGGTCTCACTACAAGCTTGCGCATAATTGTTTCCTGGCTCTGCTGTGCGTTCCGTAACATCATTGTCGCCATCCCACCACAGGGAAACAGTACACATTATATCCGCTGCATGCGGTGTCTCTGGTTTTTCACCTCACCATTTTAAAAAATTGAGGCAAAATACTTAAGGCCTACCACTGGGCTTTGTCCACTTCACTGGTTCTGCACTGTGAATTGCAGCAGCTCAGTCATATGCACCTAGGTCTCACTACAGGCTTGCGCATAATTGTTTCCTGGCTCTGCTGTGCATTCCGTAACATCATTGTCGCCATCCCGCCACAGGGAAACAGTACACATTATATCCGCTGCATGCGGTGTCTCTGGTTTTTCACCTCACCATTTTAAAAAATTGAGGCAAAATACTTAAGGCCTACCACTGGGCTTTGTCCACTTCACTGGTTCTGCGCTGTGAATTGTAGCAGTTCAGTCATACGCACCTAGGTCTCACTACAGGCTTGCGCATAATTGTTTCCTGGCTCTGCTGTGCGTTCCGTAACATCATTGTCGCCATCCCGCCACAGGGAAACAGTACACATTATATCCGCTGCATGCAGTGTCTCTGGTTTTTCACCTCACCATTTTAAAAAATTGAGGCAAAATACTTAAGGCCTACCACTGGGCTTTGTCCACTTCACTGGTTCTGCGCTGTGAATTGCAGCAGTTCAGTCATACGCACCTAGGTCTCACTATAGGCTTGCGCATAATTGTTTCCTGGCTCTGCTGTGCGTTCCGTAACATCATTGTCGCCATCCCGCCACAGGGAAACAGTACACATTATATCCGCTGCATGCGGTGTCTCTGGTTTTTCACCGCACCATTTAAAAAAATTGAGGCAAAATACTTAAGACCTACCACTGGGCTTTGTCTACTTCACTGGTTCTGCGCTGTGAATTGCAGCAGCTCAGTCATACGCACCTAGGTCTCACTACAGGCTTGCGCATAATTGTTTCCTGGCTCTGCTGTGCGTTCCGTAAGCGAAGTCAGCCTCCAACCACAGGCCAATAAGCAGCACATTTAATTACAGCGTTCTGTTTCTGCTCTACTCGTAATACACAATGCTGAGGGGTAGGAGTAGGCCTAGAGGACGTGGACATGGACGCGGGCGAGGACGCGGAGGCCCAAGTGAGGGTGTGGGCACAGGCCGAGCTCCTGGTCCAGGTGTATCGCAGCCGACTGCTGCGGGTTTAGGAGAGAGGCAAGTTTCTGGGGTCCAAAGATTCATCTCACAATTAATGGGTCCACGCGGTAGACCTTTATTAGAAACTGAGTGGTGTGAGCAGGTCCTGTCGTGGATGGCAGAAAGTGCATCCATCAATCTATCGACCACCCAGTCTTCTACGCCGTCCACAGCTGCAACTCTGAATCCTCTGGCTGCTGCTCCTCCTTCCTCCCAGCCTCCTCACTCCATGAAAATGACACATTCTAAGGAGCAGGCAGACTCCCAGGAACTGTTCTCGGCCCCCTGCCCAGATTGGGCAGCAATGGTTCCTCTACCACCGGAGGAGTTTGTCGTGACTGATGCCCAACTTTTGGAAAGTTCCCGGGGTCCGGGGGATGAGGCTGGGGACTTCCGGCAACTGTCTCAAGAGCTTTCAGTGGGTGAGGAGGATGATGACGATGAGACACAGTTGTCTATCAGTGAGGTAGTAGTAAGGGCAGTAAGTCCCAGGGAGGAGTGCACAGAGGATTCGGAGGAAGAGCCGCTGGACGATGAGGTGACTGACCCCACCTGGTGTGATAAGCCAACTGAGGACCGGTCTTCAGAGGGGGAGGCATTTGCAGCCGCAGGACAGGTTGGAAGAGGCAGTGGAGTGGCCAGGGGTAGAGGCAGGGCCAGACCGAATAATCCACCAACTGTTTCCCAAAGCGCCCCCTCGTGCCATGCCACCCTGCAGAGGCCGAGGTGCTCAAAGGTGTGGCAGTTTTTCACTGAGAGTGCAGACGACCGACGAACTGTGGTGTGCAAGGTTTGTCATGCCAAGATCAGCCAGGGAGCCACCAGCACCAGCCTCACCACCACCAGCATGCGCAGGCATATGATGGCCAAGCACCCCACAAGGTGGGACAAAGGGCGTTCACCGCCTCAGGTTTGCACCACTGCCTCTCCCCCTGTGCCCCAACCTGCCACTGAGATCCAACCCCCCTCTCAGGACACAGGCACGACCGTCTCCTGGCCTGCAACCATACGCTCACCTCCGCTGTCCTCGGCCCCATCCAGCAATGTCTCTCAGCGCAGTGTCCAGCCGTCGCTAGCACAACTGTTTGAGCGCAAGCGCAAGTACGCCGCCACGCACCCGCACGCTCAAGCATTAAACGTGCACATAGCCAAATTGATCAGCCTGGAGATGCTGTCGTATAGGCTTGTGGAAATGGAGGCTTTCAAAAACATGATGGCGGCGGCGGCCCCGCGCTACTTCCCAATGTGCCGTCCCAGCCCTGCACGACCACGTCTCCCGCAACATTGTACGCGCCCTCACCAACGCGGTTACTGCCAAGGTCGACTTAACAACAGACATGTGGACAAGCACAGGCGGGCAGGGCCACTATATCTCCCTGACGGCACATTGGGTGAATTTAGTGGAGGCTGGGACAGAGTCAGAGCCTGGGACCGCTCACGTCCTACCCACCCCCAGAATTGCGGGCCCCAGCTCGGTGGTGGTATCTGCGGCGGTGTATGCTTCCTCCACTAAACCACCCTCCTCCTCCTCCTCCTACGCAACCGCTGTCTCGCAATCAAAATGTGTCAGCAGCAGCACGTCGCCAGCAGGCCGTGCTGAAACTACTCAGCTTAGGAGAGAAGAGACACACGGCCCACAAACTGCTGCAGGGTCTGACAGAGCAGACCGACCACTGGCTTTCGCCGCTGAGCCTCCCACCGGGCATGGTCGTGTGTGACAACGGCCGTAACCTGGTGGCGGCTCTGCAGCTCGGCAGCTTCACGCACGTGCCATGCCTGGCCCACGTCTTTAATTTGGTGGTTCAGCGGTTTCTGAAAAGCTACCCACGCTTGTCAGACCTGCTCGGAAAGGTGCGCCGAGTTAGCGCACATTTCCGCAAGTCCAACACGGACGCTGCCACCCTGCGGACCCTGCAACATCGGTTTAATCTGCCAGTGCACCGACTGCTGTGCGACGTGCCCACACGGTGGAACTCTACGCTCCACATGTTGGCCAGGCTCTATGAGCAGCGTAGAGCAATAGTGGAATACCAACTCCAACATGGGCGGCGTAGTGGTAGTCAGCCTCCTCAATTCTTTACAAAAGAGTGGGCCTGGTTGACAGACATCTGCCAGGTCCTTGGAAACTTTGAGGAGTCTACCCAGATGGTGAGCGGCGATGCTGCAATCATTAGCGTCACCATTCCTCTGCTATGCCTCTTGAGAAGTTCCCTGCAAAGCATAAAGGCAGACGCTTTGCGCTCGGAAACGGAGGCGGGGGAAGACAGTATGTCGCTGGATAGAACAGAGCATCCTCATGTCTATATCTCAGCACGTTTTGGAGGAGGAGGAGGGGGAGGAGCATGAGGAGGAGGGGGAAGAGACAGCTTGGCCCACTGCTGAGGGTACCCATGCTGCTTGCCTGTCATCCTTTCAGCGTGTATGGCCTGAGGAGGATGAGGAGGAGGATCCTGAAAGTGATCTTCCTAGTGAGGACAGCCATGTGTTGCGTACAGGTACCTTGGCACACATGGCGGACTTCATGTTAGGATGCCTTTCTCGTGACCCTCGCGTTACATGCATTCTGGCCACTACGGATTACTGGGTGTACACACTGCTCGACCCACGGTATAAGGAGAACCTTTCCACTCTTATACCCGAAGAGGAAAGGGGTTCGAGAATGATGCTATACCACAGGACCCTGGTGGACAAACTGATGGTAACATTCCCATGCGACAGCGCGAGTGGCAGAAGGTGCAGTTCTGAGGGCCAGGTAGCAGGGGAAGCGCGGAGATCAGGCAGCATGTACAGCACAGGCAGGGGAACACTCTCCAAGGCCTTTGCCAGCTTTATGGCTCCCCAGCAAGACTGTGTCACCGCTCCCCAGTGAAGGCTGAGTCGGCGGGAGCACTGTAAAAGGATGGTGAGGGAGTACGTAGCCGATCGCACGACCATCCTCCGTGATGCCTCTGCTCCCTACAACTACTGGGTGTCGAAGCTGGACACGTGGCCTGAACTCGCGCTGTATGCCCTGGAGGTGCTTGCTTGCCCTGCGACTAGCGTCTTGTCAGAGAGGGTGTTTAGTGCGGCTGGGGGAATCATCACGGATAAGCGTAGCCGCCTGTCAGCTGACAGTGCTGACAGGCTTACACTCATAAACATGAACAAAGCCTGGATTTCCCCAGACTTCTCTTCTCCACCAGCGGACAGCAGCGGTACCTAAACAATACGTAGGCTGCACCCGCGGATGGAAGCATCGTTCTCTATCACCATCAAAAACGGGGACCTTTTAGCTTCATCAATCTGTGTATTATATTCATCCTCCTCCTCCTGCTCCTCCTCCTGAAACCTCACGTAATCACGCCGAACGGGCAATGTTTCTTAGGCCCACAAGGCTCAGTCATATGACTTTTGTAAATAATGTTTATACGTTTCAATTCTCATTAAAGCGTTGAAACTTGCACCTGAACCAATTTTTATTTTAACTGGGCTGCCTCCAGGCCTAGTCACAAATTAAGCCACAGTAACCAAGACAATTAATGGGTTTCACCTGCCCTCTTGGTTGGGCATGGGCAATTTTTCTGAGGTACATTAGTACTGTTGGTAAACCAATTTTTTGGGGCCCTTGCCTACAGTGTAATCCTAGTAATTTTTATGGGCTTCACCTGCACTCATGCTACAGCAAGGTGTGTGGGGTTGGCCTACACTTTTGCTACATAAATGTAACTGGGGCCTTGTCTATACTGCAACTACTGAAATGTGAAAGAGACTGTTATCTCCCTAAACTGCTGCAACGGGAATGTTACTGTGGCCTGTCTTGACTGCTACTACTACTGAAATGGAACTAATACTGTGCTCCCCCTATAATGCTGCTAGTGATATGTTACTGGGGCCTGTCCCTAATGCTACCGCTGAAATGTTACTAATTCTGGGCTCTGACTATACCGCTGGTAATGCTATGTCACTGTGGTGTGGAAACGGAGGCTTCCCAAAGACATGATGGTGGCGAGGCCATTTCCCACCAACGCGGTTACTGTTAAGGTACATATTACCAGTCTGCCTGGGGCATGCACTGTGGGCCGAAGCCCACCTGTATTGTATGCGACGTTAGCTCTGCTGAGCAGGGCACTGCAATGGGATACATTTATGTACCGCCGATGGGTTCCAGGGAGCCACCCATGCTGTGGGTCCACAGGGACTGCACATTAGTGATTTGTACCTGCCAGTGTCTATGTATTAAAAACCCCGGTCAGACTGTGGCATGCAGTGTGGGCCGAAGCCCACCTGCATTTAATCTGACGTTACCTCAGCTGTGCTGGGCAATGCAATGGGATTTATTTATGTATCGCCGGTGGCTTCCTGGGACCCACCTATGCTGTTGGTCCACACGGAGTTGTAACTGCATGTGTCTACTTATAAAGAACCCCAGTCTGACTGGGGCATGCAGTGTGGGCCAAAGCCCACCTGTATTTAATCTGACGTTACCTCAGCTGTGCTGGGCACTGCAATGGGATTTGTTTATGTACCGCCGGTGGGTGCCAGGGAGCCGCCCATGCTATGGGTGCACACGGAGTTCCCATTGCAGAGTTGTACCTGCCTGTGACTATTTATAAAAAACCCCGGTCTGACTGGGGCATGCAGTGTGGGCCGAAGCCCACCTGCATTTCATCTGACGTTACCTCAGCTGTGCTGGGCAATGCAATGGGATTTATTTATGTACCGCCGGTGGCTTCCTGGGACCCACCCATGCTGTCGGTCCACACGGAGTTGTACCTGCCTGTGTCTACTTATAAAGAACCCCAGTCTGACTGGGGCATGCAGTGTGGGCCGAAGCCCACCTGTATTTAATCTGACGTTAGCTCTACTATCCGGGGCACTGCATTGGGACAAACTACAGGAGCAATACAGCGCTAATGAGACGTGCACAGCTACGCTAGCATTGTCCGCTGTAGGCCCTCGATTGCTGAGGGTTTGTGCAGAGGCCTATGTCCTGGGTGAAGTGAACGTCCGCTTCCAGCCTAGGATTGCTGAATCTGTGGGCCAAGGCCTATGCCGTGGGCGCGGTGCAAGTCTGCCATGTTTGGCCGCTCAGATCAATTTTTTGTTCATGTCTTGGGTTTCCTAGGACCCACCTATGCTGTTGGTGCAAACTTAGTTCCCATTGCGGTGTTTGACCTGTCTGGCACAAAGGCACTGACTGATTTGGGTAGGGGGCAGAGAGCTGACGGCTTTCCCCTTGCAGTGTGGATTGAGCTATGCGACACCTTGACAGAATGAATACTGTGTGGCACATGGATTCCCCATTGCTATGGCCACGTTTGCAGCTCCTGACGGAGGTGGCACAGGATTGGAGTTCTCATTGCTTCTGTACAGCATTGTGGGCTATCGCCCCGCCCCTTTTAAAGAGGGTCGCTGCCTAGCCCTGCCAACCCTCTGCATTGTGTGGCTCCGGTTCCTCCTCATGGCAGACGCACTTATAAATAGACATGAGGGTGGTGTGGCTATGAGGCCAGCGTGTGGCATTAGGGCAGCTGAAGGCTGCGCAGGGACACTTTGGTGTGCGCTGTGGACACTGGGTTGTGCGGGGGGGGGGGGGGGTTGGGCAGCATGTAACCCAGGAGAAGTGGCAGAGGAGTGTCATGCAGGCAGTGATTGTGCTTTGTTGGAGGTGGTGTGGTGCTTAGCTAAGGTATGCATTGCTAATGAGGGTTTTTCAGAAGTAAAAATTGTTGGGGGGGGGGGGGTCCCACTCTTGCCGCTATTGTGGCTTAATAGTGGGACCTGGGAACTTGAGATGCAGCCCAGCATGTAGCCCCTCGCCTGCCCTATCCGTTTCTGTGTCGTTCCCATCACTTTCTTGAATTTCCCAGATTTTCACAAATGAAAACCTTAGCAAGCATCGGCGATATACAAAAATGCTCGAGTCGCCCATTGACTTCAATGGGGTTCGTTACTCGAAACGAACGCTCGAGCATCGTGGAAAGTTCGACTCGAGCAACGAGCAGCCGAGCATTTTGGTGCTCGCTCATCTCTAGTTAAAACGCTTTGCCAAAATTAAATGAAATATTGAACAATTTAAGTGAAACATTGAACATTTTAAATGAAACATTGAACATTTTAAAGCAGTCTTTAGGTACTCCTCAAAACTCACATAGGAAAGATTTTCTAAGTGTATTAGGGCAAATGTATCTTAAGGCCTCCTTCCCACGAGCGTGACGGGCTCCGCAGCGTAATATTCCGCTGTGAAGCCCGTCACGGCGCCCCCCAGAGCCCCTATACTTACCTGCGGGAGATAGCGTGAAATCGCTTCCCCGCCCACCGCCGCGCGTCACCGCCCGTCACCGCCCACCGCCCTCGTGTCACCAGCCGTGTCACGTGCACGGCCGGCCGTGTCACGTGACGCGGCCGGACCGCGTCATTTGGCGTCATATGACGCTCGGCGGTGGGCGGGAAAGCGTTTTTTCACGCTATCTCCCGCTGGTTACAGCGGGAGATAGCGTGAATGGACGGCTTCCATTGACTGCAATGGAAGCCGTCAGTGCGTACAGCCCGTCCTCACCCGCAGAAAATAGAGCATGCTGCGGGTGAGGACGGGAGAAATCGCGGTGCGTAATTCCGCGGTGGAATTACGCATCGTGAGCATTGTGCTATTAGGTTCAATAGAACCTAATAGCTGCGGGCAACGCAGCGGATTTTCGCCGTGAATTACGCGGCGGAAATCCGTTCGTGGGAAGGAGGCCTAAGGCAAATGTTTTAACCAGGGATTCCAAGTACGATAAAAGCTGGGCATGGAATCCCCTGCCAAAGCTAATATTTTTTCATAGGAGCAGTGGTCTGACATAATGTCAGCCACTTCAGACGCCGATGGAGGGACTGCTGATTTCCACCTTCTGGTTAAGGCTAGTTTAGCAACCATCAGTAGGTGGCATATCAGTTTCCGTTTCGTGCGGGGGATGTTGTTGCAGTTTAGTAACAGTAAGGCCAGTTCCGGTGTTTTGGTGACCGGGTTTGAGATTCTCCAGATACTATGGAAGATTTCTCTCCAGAAGTGTTGTATGAGTGAGCATTCCCAAAACAAGTGGAAAAGGGACGCCTCTCTGCCACAGCCCCTCCAACATTTTTTGTCTAGATTAGGGAAACATCTTGCTAGTTTGGAGGGTGTATAATACCATCTGGTTAAAGTTTTATAATGTATTTGGAGGAGATTTGCAGATAGCGTAGATTTGTTTGCCCAGGTAAAAGCTGTAAGCCACTGGTCCATAGAGAATGATTTTTTTAAAATCGAATTCCCAGTTTAATAAGTGTATTTTCTTTTTTGTGCCTGCATCTCCTGAGAGGGTATTATAGATCCTCCTAGTCTGAAAAGTATTTAATGGGTCATTTTTGGAGAGAAGAGTAGTTAGTTTGTTAGATAGGGAGCATTTTTCCAAATGATAGACTGATAAGAAAGATCGCATTTGGTAATAGGAGTGAAACTCTTTGGGAGGGATCTCATACTTTTCTCTCAGTGCTTGAAAGGAGGCAATCTTTCCCTCCAGGAATAGATCTGAAACGTGTGTTATTCCTGCTTTATACCAAGATAGAGTTGAGAGTCCTGGAATAAAATATGTGAGGGTCTCTAGTGAGTGGGAGATTAATCTCTTTTTTGTTTGTGTCCAGTTTTAGTTTCAGATTAAGAGTATTCCAGGCTTGTAAAGTAGCTAACATGGGCGGAGATAAATCCTGTAGGTTCAGATTTGAGGAGAGGTGGGTAGAAGACAGAGCTGACACTACTGCGAGTAATAGGGAATTTAATCCCCTGTTTTTGGTTAGTTGTTTTTCGATGTTTAGCCATGGAGGGGGTTGCATCTTTTCCAACCAGGGGTTGGAGATGTTTAGGTTTATAGCCTGGCAGTAAGCCCACAAATCCGGGACACCTAACCCACCTTGCTTGCGATTGAGGAAAAGTATCGTGGATGCTACTCTGGGTCTTTTGTTATTCCAAATAAAATTAGATAGTTGTTTTTGGAATTCAGTTATCCTGTTTTGTGGTATTGGAAGGGCTATAGTGCGAAAGATATATAAAAGTTTGGGTAGTATTATCATTTTATATAACATAATTCTCCCAAACCACGAGTATTCAATCTTGTTTAGGGAATTTAATTCCTCCTGAATTGAGAGGTATAGGGGGTCTAGGTTTGTCGCGACCATATTCGATAGAGGAAAGGATATGATTACACTGAGGTATGGAATCGAGGTTTTCCATGTAAACCTAAATTCTGATTGGATGGCTTCTTTTAGCGAAGAGGGGATGTTTATTCCGAGAATTTGGGATTTATTTATATTTAGTTTGTAATAGGATACGTTACTAAATTCTTCTATAATGTTTTGTGCGGCTCTCAGAGATACCAGGGGGTCAGATAATGTTAGGAGTACATCGTCTGCACATAGTCCAATTTTATGTTGCCTACTTCCTATCAAGAAGCCGGTGATATGGGGGGAGCTTCTGATAAGTTCGGCCATGGGTTCCATCACCATTATAAATAGCAATGGAGAAAGGGGGCAGCCCTGTCTTAAGCCGTTCGTTATCAGGAATGGATCTGATAAGGCCCCATCTATCAGAACTCTAGCAGACGGGGTGGAGTATAAAGCTTGAATTGCCTTTAAAAAATTATTACTTATGCCAAATTTTTCCAAGGTAGCGAAAGCGGAATCCCAGTGGAGTCTATCGAACGCCTTCTCTGCATCCAGGGCAAGGAGGAGAGAAGGCGTCCGACTCGACCCCACCCCGGCCAGGAGGTTAAGAACTCTCCTTGTGCTATCAGATGTTTGCCTGCCTTTGGTGAAGCCCACCTGATCACTGTGGATTATACTTGGAAGTATTTGGAGAAGTCTTGACGCTAAGATTTTTGATAAAAGTTTTGTTACAGAGTTGAGGAGAGAGATTGGCCTAAAATTTGCTGGAGTGTCTGATGGTTTACCGGGTTTGGAAATTGTGATAATAGTGGCTTGAAGCATCTCTGAGGGCATGACGCCTGAGGACATAGCTTCGTTGAAAATAGATGTTAGGTAGGGGGATAGGGTCTGGGCGTAGGTTTTATAGTATTCATTTGTGAATCCATCCGGACCGGGGGATTTGAAGTTTTTTAGTAACTTAATAGTGAAGGTGACTTCTTTTATGGAGATAGGGTCATCCAGGTTGTAGTGTGAGGGGTCTATTTTGGGGAGAGATATTTTTTTGTAAAAAATCGTTGATAGTGGAAGAGGTAGGTTGGGGTGTTTCAGTGTCGTTTTTTAGGTTGTATAAGTTTGCGTAGAAGGAACTAAATTCATTCGCTATGTCTTGTGGGTGGGTGAGTTTGTTATTAGGGTTGTTTAATTTGCACAGGAAGGGGATTTTTGCTTTTATATGTTTTTGCTTGACCTTACTTGACATCAGTTTGGATGGTTTATTATACGAGAAGTAATAGTTAGCTTTCATAAAATTGTAGTTCTTGTTGTGATCTTCTATGAGGATCGCTCGTAATTTTCTTCTGAGGGTTCCCAGTTCCACCTGATCTGAATTTAAAGTGTTTTTTTATAATCTTTTTTCAATAATGTGGATTTGGTTCAGAAGCTCATCTGTTAGTTTTTGTTTGTTTTTTTTATGTTGAGAATTTAATTTGATCAAAAAACCTCTAATTACTGCTTTGTGAGCATTCCAAAGGGTATAGAGGCTAATTTCCGGGTTGTCATTTAAGTAGAAGTATTCCTCTAGGGCTTTGGTAATTAAAATTTTGTTCTTTGGGGATTTAATTAAGGGGATATTAACGCGCCAGATTTTTGTGTTTGTTTTGGGGTAACCTAGATCTATTTTCAGTGATATTGTAGAATGGTCTGACCATGTTGCTAGTCCTATTTCAGAGGAGGTGACAAGTGGGAGGGTCCATCTGTCTACTAAAAACAAATCGATGTGGGAAAAGGATTTGTGTCGTGGAGAGAAGTAAGTAAATTCCTTGGACGAGGAGTTTAGGCATCTGAAAGAGTTGTACAGGGCTTCTTTGTGGAGCCAGGGAAAAAGAATGGGGGAGTTTCTATGTTTGTTTGTTGAATCTTGGTCTCTATCTGGAGTGATATTAACCCCTTAGTGACGGCGCTATCGTAAAACTACGTCCTGCTGTTGCAGGACGTGTATGGAGGGAGGTAGCGGCGCTATCTCCCTCCATACAGCGCGGGCGTCAGCTGTTTATTACAGCTGACACCCGCAGGCAATAGCCGCGCTTGGCCGTTCGGCCGGTCACGGCTATTAACCCTTTAAATGCCGCTGTCAATTATGACAGAGGCATTTAAATCCCCCGAACGCTGTTCGGGGGTCCCGCACGGGGTGAGATCGGGGGAGCCGTGCAGGTGTCATGGCAGCCGGGGGCCTAATGAATGGCCCCAGGGCTGCCTTAACAGACTGCCTATCAAGCCATCCACACAGGGTGGCTTGATAGACTGCCTGTCAAAAAGCAGTATGACGTAATGCTATACCATTACGTCATACTGCAGGAGCGATCAAAGCATCGCATGTTAAAGTCCCCCAGGGGGACTTCAAAGTAAAGTAAAAAAAAAAGATCAATAAAGTTTTTTAAATTGTAAAAAAAAAGAAAGTTATAAAAGTTTAAATCACCCCCCTTTTGCCATATCTATTATTAAAAAATCTAAATCATAAAATAAAAATATGTATTTGGTATCGTCACATCCGTAAAAGTCCGATCTATCAAAGTAGTGCATTATTTTTTCTGCACGGTGAACGACGTCCGAAAAAAAAAATAAAGAACGCCAGAAATACACTTTTTTAGTTACCCTGTCTCCCAGAAAAAATGCAATAATAAGCGATCAAAAAGTCTTATGTATTCCAAATTGATACTATTGGAAACTACAGGACATCCTGCAAAAAATGAGCCCTTGCTCAACTACGTCGACAGAAAAATAAAAAAGTTATCGCGCGCACAAAATGACTGCAGAAAATAATTGAAAAAAAATATATATCTTAAAAAAAAAATACAAGTACTACAGCAAAAACAATACTATATAAGTTTGGTATCGTAGTAATCGTACTGACCCATAGAATAAAAATATCAGGTCGTTTTTGTTGCAGTTTGTGCGCCGTAAAAACAGGACGCACCGAAAGCTGGTGGAATGTCGTTTTTTTTTCCATTTCTCTCCGCTTAGAATTTTTTAAAAGTTTTTCAGTAAATTATATGGTACAATAAATAGTGCCATTGAAAAATACAACTCATCCCGCAAAAAACAAGCCTTATACAGCGACGTCAATGGATAAATAAAGGAGCTACGATTTTTTAAAAGGTAGTAGGAAAAAACAAAAATTGAAAAAAGCAAAAAAGCTCTGTCACTTAGGGGTTAAAGTCCCTGCATAATATCAGTTTTCCCGTTTTTATTTTTTTAATTTTCTTTATAACTTTGTTTAAGAAGGAGATTTGTTATTTTTTTGGGCGTAGATATTGGCAAGAGTGATGGGACTTTGATCTATTGTGCCGGTCAGGATAAGATATTTCCCTTTGGGATGAATGAGGCTAGATTTGAGAGTAAAGTTGACATTTGCTTCAAAGGCTATCAGGACGCCTGCTTGTTTTTTGGGGGCATTGGACATATAGATTAGATGGAAGTTTTTATTAGTAATTTTTGGGCATGCTATAGAGGAAAAATGGGTCTCTTGTATGCATATCACGTCAGCTCCTGATTGTTTGGCATCATTCCAAACTGATGATCTCTTAAAGGGTGAATTCAACCCCCTTGCGTTCTGGGAAATAATTTTAAGTGACATGGTTATTGGTTAAGTGGTTGATACAATTTTGAGGATGAAAAAGCACCGCATAAACAATAACAATGAAACAGTTATAAGTACATACTACTGAGAAGACATCGGATTCAGAGTGTAGAAAAATGGTGATATTGGAATCTTGATGCCTGAAAGAATAAAATAGAAAAACAATACAAAAATGTAAAACAGCAAGGAAAGCAGGAATTAGTGCCTGCACACTTGTGGGGAAAGGAGAAAAGTTCGCCTGAAGTCAATCACCTTCCACTGTGATTGATTTGAGCAAGTAAGCTCAGGGAAAGCAAAGTAGAAAGTTGTAGGTTAGAGATTTGAGCTCAGGTAGTGGCTTTCAGGTATGGACCGAGCGGGACCAGGATTTGATTACTTTGCTTGATCTTGCAGCTGTTGTGTGACGAGAGTCGTTTGGTACAGCAATGTTCCAAGACGTGAGGACCTTGTCACCTTCTTGAGGCATTGAAATTACGTGGAGGGAGCCCTCTTTATGAATAAGTAATTTTGTTGGGTAACCCCATTTGTATAGGATTTTATTTGAACGTAGGGCCGAGGTAACCGGAGCAGAGGCCTTGCTTGCTTGAATGGTTGCTTGGGAAAGATCTGCGAACATTTGAATTTTTGAAAATGGGTCCGGTAAGGTACCCATTTTTCGTGTTGCTTGCATCATGGCCTCCTTAACGTGAAAAAAGTGTACTCTCACTATGACGTTTCTTGGAATTTCTGCGGGAAGGAAGTTTGGTTTGTGAAGTCTGTGTGCTCTGTCTATAATCCACTCAGATTCTGGTGTTTCTAGGAGAATAGCGTTGATAAGTTGAGAAATGTAGCTTTTTAAGTTGGTTTGACTGATGTTTTCTGGAATTTCGTCTGTTTCGATCTTCTAAGTCCGCGAGCATGTTTTTAATGGCGGTAACTTCGTCCTCTAAGGTGTAATGAGAGTCGATCAAATTGTTGTGAGAAGTAGTTAACTCTTCCATTTTGTTTTCCATGTGATCAGTACGGTCTCCCAGATCTTGTAGTGAGGCATTAACAGAGGATGATAGTAGATTAAAATCAATCTGCATCGATTTCCTCAGGGCGACCACCATATTTTTAATAAAAAGTTCTGATGCGGGTTGATTAGAGGAGGGGAGATTTATAATCGGGTCTTCCGTTAAAGATAAGCTGGAGACTGAAGGGGAAGGAGAGGCTACTCTCGGGCGTTGTTTTTCAGGGCTGGAAGAGGGGGAAGGGTCCTCCTCCCGCCGAAAGTCAGTGATGGGCACCATCTTGCTTGCCTCTCTGCTAGGGCTGCGGGGTATAGTTTCATCACTCACCCTCCTCTGGCGTTGTCCTTGAGGTGGCAGCGGTTGTCTGTGAGTTGCAGAGTCTTGGCTTTCGGTCGTCTGACACATCCCCAGCGATGGAGGCCTCTTCAGTGAGGGCAGAAGCAGCTGCAGCGCTTGGAGCGTCTCCTTCTGTGCAGAGATCAGACGGAGCGGGGGGGGGGGGGGCGGCTGTCTGTAGCCACGGCTTCTCCTCGGCCAGCGCTGCCGGTAGAGAAAAAGTCTAAGACTTTCTGTGGAGGAGGTTTAGAAATCATCCGTTTGGACATCGCTGCAGTCTTGCTGGTGAGTGCCCGCTCTGAGAGGAACATATTTCTCTTTTAGTTGCTTGGAGTCGCTAGGGAAGGGATTTTGCCGGCGGAGCTCAGAGAAGTGCAACTTGCTCGGTCGGCATCCAGGCCACGCCCCTTGATGCCTAAAATTTGAGATTTGTTAATGTTCAGCTTGTAGAAGGAAACTCTGCTAAAAGATGAAATAATGTTGTAGATCTCTCTCAGGGAGTCTAGTGGGTTAGTGAGCGTCAGGAGCACATCATCGGCATATAGTCCGACTTTGTGCTGTCTGCCGCCCATCGAGCAACCTCTGATATGAGGTGAGCTTCTAATTAGGTCTGCCATGGGATCCATTATTATTACAAACAGCAGAGGGGAGAGGGGACAGCCCTGCTTCGTTCCATTGGTTATCTGAAATGAGTTGGACAGCGCACCATCCACCAGAACCCTGGCTGATGGAGCCGTGTACAAGGCTTTAATTGCTCTCAACAGGCCTCCCTCTATTCCAAATTTTTTCAGAACCACAAATGCGAAATCCCAATCAATTCTGTCGAACGCCTTCTCTGTGTCCTGGGAAAGGAGGAGAGAAGGTGCTTGACTTGACCCCATGCCCGACAACAGGTTGACCACTCGCCTCGTGGCATCTGACACTCGCCTCCCTTTAGTGAATCCAACCTGATCATTGTGAATTATGGTCGGGAGTATTTGAAGAAGTCTCATAGCTAGAATTTTAGAATACAGTTTTGTATCTGTATTAAGGAGCGATATTGGTCTGTAGCTCGTTGTGGATTCCGTTGGCTTCTCCGGTTTGGGAAAAGTAATATAATGGTAGCTTGTAGCATCTCTGGGGTCATGTTTCCCTTTAACATTGCTTCGTTAAATGTGTTCGTAAGGTAGGGAGTTAGAATATGAGCATAAATTTCATAGTATTCGTTGGAAAAACTGTCAGGTCCCGGTGATTTGAAATTTTTTAGGAGTTTAATTGTTTTTTCAACTTCCTCCGTAGAAATAGGGTTATCTAGATTATGAATTGTGGTATCTATTTTAGGCCGCCTGCACACGGGCGGAAATCCCGCCGCGGGATTTCCGCCACTGAAGGTTTGCATAGGAGTGCATTACAATACGCACTCCTATGCAGACGGCTGCGGTTTGGCCGCGCGAAATCTCGCGCGGCAAACAAACCGCGGCATGTCCTATTTTTGTGCGGGGCACGCACTCACCCGGCCGCCGGCTCCGGTCTGCGCATGCGCCGGTTGCGCGTCAGCCGGCAAATGAAAGAGCCGCGGCCGCCAGGCGCGGGTGAGTACGCGCTCGTCCCTGCAGGCTCTCGGGTCGGGTCCCATGGCGAGAATTCTCGCTGCCGGATCCGACCCGCTCGTGTGCAGGCGGCCTTAGGGTGCCTGCACACGAACGGAATTTCCAGCGCGTTATTTTAGGCACATTATCTGCCCCAGACCGCAGCCAATATACTCCTATGAGGATCCGCAGTTGTCCCCAGACGGACGGATTTGTATCGCGTTTTTTCACGCGCGTGAAAAAATCTGCGACCTGTTCTAATTTGGGTCGGATTCTGCGCGTGAAGCCTCCAATACAAGTGGGTGCGTTTTTTCACGCAGTACATCCGCAGTGCAGCTGCAGATGGAGTCACTGGTTGCTATGACTACAGGAAGTAGGCGTGGTAGGAGGCGTCCCAACACACAGCAGAGCTTCACAGGCAAATTTGTAGAGGGAGATAGGTAGTATTTCTTGCCAATGCAGGATGTAAGAACGCAAAATCTGTAGTAATGAATTCCTCTTGTGAATTTTTTTGCAGTGACTGAAATAAAGTCACGCTGGAGAAGCGCCCGAAAAAAGTTACATGGATCAACCATGCCCACAAAGACATCTGCTCACCGGGTGAAAGCATGTTGCCAGAATAATTTAATGGTGCTCGCACAAGCAAGAGGGACAAAACGGAGTCTGGGTGTTGGTTTTTAAGCTGTTTTCCAAGGAATGGGCAGTTCTCTAGGGGTTGGGTTTACAATAAGGGGTGTCTGCTGGTTTTTCTGCGCGTTTTTTTCCGCAACACATCCGCGTATATCCGCGCGTGATTTTTCACGCATCCGCAGCTATCCGCAAGCACATTTAGGTACCATACGCGAGTGAAAATCCGCTAGCGGAATCCGGAACGCTCGTGTGCATGCGGCCTTAGGCCGACTTCACACGAGCGTGACGGGCTCCGCAGCGGAATATTCCGCAGTGAAGCCCGTCACGGCGCCCCCCAGAGACCCCATACTTACCAGCGGAAGATAGCGTGAAGACGCTTCCCCGCCCACCGCCGTCGTGTCATGTGACACGCCCACCGCGTCACATGACGCGGCTGGCCGTGTCACTTGACGCGCCGGCCGCGTCATATGACGCGGCCGCGGTAGGCGGGAAAGCGTTTTCACGCTATCTTCCGCTGTGTTACAGCGGGAGATAGCGTGAACGGACGGCTTCCATTGACTGCAATGGAAGCCGTCAGCGCGTACACCCGCGGCAAATAGAGCATGCCGCGGGTGAGGATGGGAGATTTCACGGTGCGGAATTCCGCGGTGGAATTCCGCATCGTGAGCATTGAGCTATTAGGTTCAATAGAACCTAATAGCAGGGGGCAACGCAGCGGATTTTTGCCGCGAATTTACGTGGCGTAAATCCGTTCGTGGGAAGGAGGCCTTAGGCAGATCTATTTTTTGTAGGAAGTCGTTAATTATTATTGAGTTTGGTTGAGGGGTTGACGGATCCTGTTTCAGGTTGTAAAGGTTAGCATAAAAGGAGCTAAATTCGTTTGCAATATCCTGTCCGTGGGTAAGTTTTATGTTTGGGTTTTTTGTTTTGAGTAGAAAGGGAGTTTTTGCTTTGATATGCTTGGGCCTCGCCAGATTTGACATTAGCTTAGAGGGTTTATTATATGAGGAATAATAATTTGCTTTTAGATATTTGATATTCTTGTTCAATTCCTCCAGTAGAACCGATCTCAGCGTTCTTCTGGTCTTTGCTAGTTCTAATAGATCAGGACAGGAGGGGGAGTTTTGTAAATTTAGTTCTAGTTTTTGGATTTGCATTAGTAGATTCTCTATTTGTTTTTGTTTATTCTTTTTGTACTGCACATTTAACTTGATCATGGTGCCCCTGATCACTGCCTTGTGGGTGTTCCACAAAGTAAAGGGGTTTATTTCAGGGCTGACATTTAGGCTGAAGTATTCCTTTAGGGTCTCAGATATTATTCTTTTCTTTTTAGGGGATTTGATTAAAGGAGATATCCCGCGCCGAAACGGGTTTTTTTTTTTTTAAACCCCCCCCCCCGTTCGGCGCGAGACAACCCCGATGCAGGGGTTAAAAAAACCACCCGCACAGCGCTTACCTGAATCCCGGCGGTCCGGCGTCTTCATACTCACCTGCTGAAGATGGCCGCCGGGATCCTCTGTCTTCGTGGACCGCAGCTCTTCTGTGCGGTCCACTGCCGATTCCAGCCTCCTGATTGGCTGGAATCGGCACGTGACGGGGCGGAGCTACACGGAGCCGCTCTCTGGCACGAGCGGCTCCATAGAAGACTGCTGAAGACCCGGACTGCGCAAGCGCGGCTAATTTGGCCATCGGAGGCCAAAAATTAGTCGGCTCCATGGAGACGAGGACGCTAGCAACGGAGCAGGTAAGTATAAAACTTTTTATAACTTCTGTATGGCTCATAATTAATGCACAATGTACATTACAAAGTGCATTATTATGGCCATACAGAAGTGTATAACCCCACTTGCTGCCTCGGGACATCTCCTTTAAGGGAACATTGTTTCGCCATATTTTTGCCGTCCTTTTTGAGGGTCCTAGATCAATCCTTAAGGATATTGGGGAATGATCTGACCAAGTTGCTACATGTATCTCTGACGATTTAACTGCAGGTAAGGTCCATCTATCTTTTACAAATAGATCGATGCGCGAGAAGGATTTATGTCTAGGGGAGAGAAAGGTAAACTCTCTAGAAGAAGAATTAAGACATCTGAAGGAGTCATATAGTGCCTCCTTACATAGCCACGGAAACAGATTGGGAGATGTCCTATGTTTGTTTGAGGAGTCCATTTCTTTGTCTGGAGTTATATTGAAGTGTCCGCAAATTACTAATGTCCCCTTTTGCATCCTTTTTACTTTTTTTTTTATAACTTTGTTTAGAAAGGAGATCTGGGCTTTATTTGGGGCGTAAATGTTAGCTAATGTGATGGCTCTCTTTGTTTAGGGTGCCTACTAGGATGATGTATCTTCCCCTAGGGTCAGCGAGTTGTTCTTCGAGCACAAAATTAACATTGGATCCGAAAGCAGTCAAAACTCCTGCTCATTTCTTTGAAGCGCAAGACATACATATCTGTGGGTATCTCTTGTTGGAGAACTTTGGGCAGGCTATGGAGGAGAAGTGTGTCTCCTGCAGGCAGACAATGTCTGCCTTTGTTTGTTTAGCGTCTCTCCAAACTGAGGCCCTTTTAAAAGGTGAGTTTAAACCCCTTGCATTTTGAGAGGTGACTTTAAGTGTCATGGCTGATTAAATAGATTGCATTAGTGTTCTGCAAGTGAAAAGTGACTGCATAAACAATAACTGTTAAACAATTAAACATACGTATAGAGATGAACATAGCAGGGTCGACGCGATTTGAAGCTGTGGTGAAGCATTTCTGTTGCCTGCAAAAATAAGAAGAAAAAGCAAAACATATACAGAAGATGTATAGAAATGTTATCAGGGGGGGGGGGGGGGTAAGAAAGAGTTCGCCTGACGTTAGTCAGCCTTCCTTGATAGTAGAGTTAAGAAAACAGTTCCAGAAGAATGGGAGAGTAGAGAGTAGTCTCCAAATGGCGGATCTGTCTAATAATTTCACGGGTGAGTAGGTTGGGACCAATTCTTGGATGCTTTTTTGGTCTTTGCCGCTGGGGTCAGATGCGCTTTTTCTGTAGGTGTTATTCCCCATGTCATTAGGAGTTTCTCTCCTTGGAGGTTGGTAATTATATGCAGGGAGCCATCTTTGTGGATTAATATCTTCGTTGGAAATCCCCATTTGTATAAAATTTTGTTGGAGCGGAGTGCTGCGGTGATGGATGCCAAGGATTGTTGATTTGGACAAGTCTATGAATAGTTGAATGCCAGAAAATGGGTTAGGTAGGTTATTAGTTTTCCGTGAGGACTGCATCATGGCCTCTTTAATATGAAAAAAATGGATTCTGGCAATCACGTCTCTTGGTGCTTCTGCATGGATGAAGCTTGGTTTGGGTAGCCTGTGTGCCCTATCTATGAGACGTTCTTGCTCTGAAGAATTTAGGAGAATTGCTTGAATCAATTGAGAGAGGAAATCTTTTAGGGTTGATTGAGTGACAGTTTCCGGAATTCCACGGAATTTAACGTTATTACATCTGTTTCTGTCCTCTAGCTTGTTTTTTATGGCGACTACGTCTTCCTCCATGGCGTAGTGCGAGTCGATTAAGTTATTATGAAAGGAGGTCAGCTCCGTCATTTTGCTTTCGACGTGGTCTGTTCGGTCACCTAATTCCTGAATTGAGGAGTAAACTGAGGAAGACAGCCTGTACAGGTCTTTTTGCATAGAGTCTCTCAGTGCTACCACTAAGTTTTTAATGAATAGCTCTGAAGCAGGTTGGTTTGTAGAGGGGAGGCTCATAATAGGGTCCCCAGTGAGATTTGTCATGGAGTCTGAGGGAGAGGGAGAAGACACTCTCTGCCTCTGCTTCTCCGGGCTGGCAGTGGGGGAAGGGTTTGCCTCTGACTGAGGAATGTAGCTGAGCGTCATTTTGTGTGTTGTGTTGACCCTTCCCAGGGGTCTTAATGGAGAATGCACTCACCCCTTCCTGTAGTGTAGGTGACAGCTGATGGTCCCTGGAGGCTTCCGTGAGATCTTCTGCGGTATTTGCTGCAGGAGAAGCCTCTCTGCTGGGTGGAGAAGCGGCCGCTGTCTCCTTTTCTGCAGATGAGCCGGAGAGCAGGGGGAGCTGCGGGGCACCGCGGTCTCTTCTCTGTCGGCGCCTCGGGCTGCAAAGAAGCTGGAGACTTTCTGCGGAGGAGCCTTGGATATCTTGCTTTTGATTGTCACTGCACTCCCACCGGTAAGTGGAGCAGCGGGTTGTGGTTTTCCTCTTCTGGAGTGCATTTTAGTCGCTTTTAGAAGGCTTAGACGAGTGGAGCTTACAGGGAAGCGTCCAGTTCGGTCGGCAGTCAGGCCACGCCCCCGATAATACATATTTTGAGCTTTTTGTAAATGGTACCAGGGTGAGGATGGATGACTCCACACCGGATATGCAATGATCACACAGCAAGGTGTTCTAAAAGCAGAAGCTCTGTCTCCGCATGTCACAGACAATTTTTAACTTCTGTAGGACAACCCATTAAGAATGGTGTAGCAGTACAGAACCTCATGAAAGCCCTACTCCTACCAGACTAAGTAGCAATCCTAAAAGTGAAAGCTCGCACCAAAGCCGCAGAAGTAAAAGGCAACACCCTAGCAAACTTCACAGCAAAAGCAACGGCCCTCAAGCCGTGGAAGAAAGAAGAAAAAAAGATACTGGCCGCAGAAGTCAGAGACAATGATTTGGACATTGATAAACCTTTGGACAGTGATGTACTAAAGACATTACAGTCACAAGCCAGCAAAGAAGAAAAGGATAAATGGACTAATATGGGAGCAGCAGAACAGGATGGCGTATGGGGAACAGTCAGCAGAACTTGCTTACCATGATCCCTGTACCCCATGATGGCCCAGCTGATCCATGGAAAGACTCACCTATCGAAGGCAGCTATGCTATTGACGCTTAAGAGAGAAAGGGTGGCCCCTGGGTTCTCTGTAGCTGCTGCATCATTTGTCCACTCTTGCATGATCTGTGCCATAGGCAACAGGGCAGAAGTAAATTGACCACATAACACTTGCCTAGGCCACTCTACCCATTTCAGAGATTGCAAATTGACTACATTCAGCTCCCACATGTTGAGAAGTATGAATATGTGCTTGTTGTTGTTGTTGATATCTTTTCAGGTTGGGTTGAGGCCTACCCTGTTACCAAGGCAACCGCACAGGTAACTGCAAAGAAGCTCATGAATGAGGTAATCTGATGGTAGGGGGTTCCAGAGGTAATCGAGTCACAGGGGTACACATTTAACAGGTGAAATCATGCAACGTATCATGTCTGCTGTGGGTGTATCTCAGGCTTTTCATAAACCTTATCATCCGCAGAGTAGCGGAAGAATAGAAAGGATGAATGGTACCCTAAAAATAAAAATACAGTACTATGCTACCAGCATAACAAATCATACCATCTGGGGACACTATCTAACCGTGTTAGATATGAGACCAAAAGTACACAATGATAGTATGGTACGAATATCACATACCTGTATGAATGCATCCACAAAGAGCCAGAAAACCATTTTGCATTTTAATATTTCTTTTCCGGCAATGAAACCCTACACCAGAGTAAAACGATAATGGTATGATCCCCCATTAGGGGGAATTGGGACAGGTGTAGGGGTATTGAACTCTATAGATTTAGAGGTGATGAAGAATAAAATGGCTGGGGTAGGACAGCATGTTTCTAAATTGGTAATTTCTAAATGTTCAGGCACAATGGATGCCTTCCTTGTTCCTTCCACAACACGTTATGCTTGGTTATGATAAAGATTAGAGATGAGCGAACGTACTCGTCCGAGCTTGATACTCGTTCGAGTATTAGCGTGTTCGAGATGCTCGTTACTCGTGACGAGTACCACGCGATGTTCGAGTTACTTTCACTTTCATCTCTGAGACGTTAGCCCGCTTTTCTGGCCAATAGAAAGACAGGGAAGGCATTACAACTTCCCCCTGCGACGTTCAAGCCCTATACCACCCCCCTGCAGTGAGTGGCTGGCGAGATCAGGTGTCACCCGAGTATATAAATCGGCCCCTCCCGCGGCTCGCCACAGATTTATTTTGACAGAGATCAGGGACAGTGCTGCTGGTGCCGGAGCTGCTATAGGGAGAGCGTTAGGAGTATTTTAGGCTTCAAGAACCCCAACGGTCCTTCTTAGGGCCAAATCTAACCGTGTGCAGTAGTGTGGAGGCTGCTTTTTGCAGTGTTGCACTTTTTGTTTTTTGTATATCTGCCATGCAGAGCATTGCGCCCTGCAATAATTATACATAGTCCAGGGCCAGTAGTGGTGGTGAGGCAGGGACAGAAGACATATATTTATTGAATATAGGCAGTGGGCCTTTCCAAAAACATTTGGGAAAAAAAATCTATTTGGGCTGCCTGTGACTGTCCTCAGTTTACTGGGTCTGTCCTGGGTGTAGTTGTCCTCCTAATTCATACGCAGCCAGCTAAGTGTTACAGCAGGCTTGCGCAAAATTATTTCCTGGCTCTGTGTTGGCTGTTACATCACCGCTGTATTCCAGTCCACAGTGCAACAGTCTGCAGTTATTTTACATACTCGAGGGCCAGTAGTGGTGAGGCAGGGACAGAAGACATATATTTATTGAATATAGGCAGTGGGCCTTTCCAAAAACATTTGGGAAAAAAAATCTATTTGGGCTGCCTGTGACTGTCCTCAGTGCTCTTGGTCTGTGGTGGGTGTAGTTTTCCTCCTAATTCATACGCAGCCAGCTAAGTGTTACAGCAGGCTTGCGCAAAATTCTTTCCTGGCTCTGTGTTGGCTGTTACATCACCGCTGTATTCCAGTCCACAGTGCAACAGTCTGCAGTTATTTTACATACTCCAGGGCCAGTAGTGGTGAGGCAGGGACAGAAGACATATATTTATTGAATATAGGCAGTGGGCCTTTCCAAAAACATTTGGGAAAAAAAATCTATTTGGGCTGCCTGTGACTGAGCTCAGTGTACTGGGTCTCTGCTGGGTGTAGTTGTCCTCCTAATTCATACGCAGCCAGCTAAGTCTTACAGCAGGCTTGCGCAAAATTCTTTCCTGGCTCTGTGTTGGCTGTTACATCACCGCTGTATTCCAGTCCACAGTGCAACAGTCTGCAGTTATTTTACATACTCCAGGGCCAGTAGTGGTGAGGCAGGGACAGAAGACATATATTTATTGAATATAGGCAGTGGGCCTTTCCAAAAACATTTGGGAAAAAAAATCTATTTGGGCTGCCTGTGACTGTCCTCAGTGTACTGGGTCTGTGCTGGGTGTAGTTGTCCTCCTAATTCATACGCAGCCAGCTAAGTGTTACAGCAGGCTTGCGCAAAATTCTTTCCTAGCTCTGCTGTGCGTTCCGTAAGTGAAGTCAGCCTCCAACCACAGGCCAATAAGTGGCACATTTAATTACAGCGTTCTGTTTCTGCACTACTGGTAATACACCATGCTGAGGGGTAGGGGTAAGCCTAGAGGACGTGGACGAGGGCGAGGACGCGGAGGCCCAAGTCAGGGTGTGGGCACAGGCCGAACTCCTGATCCAGGTGTATCGCAGCCGACTGCTGCGGGACTAGGAGAGAGGCACGTTTCTGGCGTCCCCACATTCATCTCACAATTAATGGGTCCACGCGGTAGACCTTTATTAGAAAATGAGCAGTGTGAGCAGGTCCTGTCGTGGATGGCAGAAAGTGCATCCAGCAATCTATCGTCCACCCAGAGTTCTGCGCCGTCCACTGCTGCAACTCTGAATCCTCTGGCTGCTGCTCCTCCTTCCTACCAGCCTCCTCACTCAATTACAATGACACATTCTGAGGAGCAGGCAGACTCCCAGGAACTCTTCCCAGGCCCCTGCCCAGAATGGCCAGCAATGGTTCCTCTCCCACCGGAGGAGTTTGTCGTGACCGATGCCCAACCTTTTAAAAGTTCCCGGGGTCCAGGAGATGAGGCTGGGGACTTTCGGCAACTGTCTCAAGACCTTTCAGTGGGTGAGGAGGACGATGACGATGAGACACAGTTGTCTATCAGTGAGGTAGTAGTAAGGGCAGTAAGTCCGAGGGAGGAGCGCACAGAGGATTCGGAGGAAGAGCAGCAGGACGATGGGGTGACTGACCCCACCTGGTTTGCTATGCCTACTGAGGACAGGTCTTCAGAGGGGGAGGCAAGGGCAACAGCAGGGCAGGTTGCAAGAGGCAGTGCGGTGTCCAGGGGTAGAGGCAGGGCCAGACCGAATAATCCCCCAACTGTTTCCCAAAGCGCCCCCTCGCGCCATGCCACCCTGCAGAGGCCGAGGTGCTCAAAGGTCTGGCAGTTTTTCACTGAGAGTGCAGACGGCCAACGAACAGTGGTGTGCAACCTGTGTCGCGCCAAGATCAGCCGGGGAACCACCACCACCAGCCTCACCACCACCGGCATGCGCAGACGTATGATGGCCAAGCAGCCCACAAGGTGGGACGAAGGCCGTTCACCGCCTCCGGTTTGCACCGCTGCCTCTCCCCCTGTGCCCCAACCTGCCACTGAGATCCAACCCCCCTCTCAGGGCACAGGCACTACCGTCTCCTGGCCTGCACCCACACCCTCACCTCTGCTGTCCTCGGCCCCATCCACCAATGTCTCTCAGCGCACCGTCCAGCCGTCGCTAGCACAAGTGTTGGAGCGCAAGCGCAAGTACGCCGCCACGCACCCGCACGCTTAAGTGTTAAACGTGCACATAGCCAAATTTATCAGCCTGGAGATGCTGCCGTATAGGGTTGTGGAAACGGAGGCTTTCAAAATTATGATGGCGGCAGCGGCCCCGCGCTACTCAGTTGCCAGTCGCCACTACTTTTCCCGATGTGCCGTCCCAGCCCTGCACGACCACGTCTCCCGCAACATTGTACGCGCCCTCACCAACGCGGTTACTGCCAAGGTCCACTTAACAACAGACACGTGGACAAGCACAAGCGGGCAGGGCCACTATATCTCCCTGACAGCACATTGGGTGAATTTAGTGGAGGCTGGGACAGAGTCAGAGCCTGGGACTGCTCACGTCCTACCCACCCCCAGAATTGCGGGCCCCAGCTCGGTGGTGGTATCTGCGGCGGTGTATGCTTCCTTCACTAAACCACCCTCCTCCTCCTCCTAAGCAACCTCTGTCTCGCAATCAAGATATGTCAGCAGCAGCACGTCGCCAGCAGTCGGTGCCGCGCGGCGTGGCAGCACAGCGGTGGGCAAGCGTCAGCAGGCCGTGCTGAAACTACTCAGCTTAGGAGAGAAGAGACACACGGCCCACAAACTGCTGCAGGGTCTGACAGAGCAGACCGACCGCTGGCTTGCGCCGCTGAGCCTCCAACCGGGCATGGTCGTGTGTGACAACGGCCGTAACCTGGTGGCGGCTTTGCAGCTCGGCAGCCTCACGCATGCCTGGCCCACCTCTATAATTTGGTGGTTCAGCGCTTTCTGAAAAGTTTCCCATGCTTGTCAGACCTGCTCGGAAAGGTGCGCCGGCTCTGCGCACATTACCGCAAGTCCCACACGGACACTGCCACCCTGCGCACCCTGCAACATCGGTTTAATCTGCCAGTGCACCGACTGCTGTGCGACGTGCCCACATGGTGGAACTCTACGCTCCACATGTTGGCCATGCTCTATGAGCAGCGTAGAGCTATTGTGGAATACCAACTCCAACATGGGTGGCGCAGTGGGAGTCAGCCTCCTCAATTCTTTACAGAAGAGTGGGCCTGGTTGGCAGACATCTGCCAGGTCCTTAGAAACGTTGAGGAGTCTACCCAGATGGTGAGCGGCGATGCTGCAATCATTAGCGTCACCATTCCTCTGCTATGCCTCTTGAGAAGTTCCCTGCAAAGCATAAAGGAAGACGCTTTGCGCTCGGAAACAGAGGCGGGGGAAGACAGTATGTCGCTGGATAGTCAGAGCACCCTCATGTCTATATCTCAGCGCGTTGAGGAGGAGGCGCATGAGGAGGATGAGGTGGAGGGGGAAGAGACAGCTTGGCCCAATGCTGAGGGTACCCATGCTGCTTGCCTGTCATCCTTTCAGCGTGTATGGCCTGAGGAGGAGGATCATGAAAGTGATCTTCCTAGTGAGGACAGCCATGTGTTGCGTACAGGTACCCTGGCACACATGGCTGACTTCATGTTAGGATGCCTTTCTCGTGACCCTCGCGTTACACGCATTCTGGCCACTACGGATTGCTGGGTGTACACACTGCTCGACCCACGGTATAAGGAGAACCTTTCCACTCTCATACCCGAAGAGGAAAGGGGTTCGAGAGTGATGCTATACCACAGGACCCTGGCGGACAAACAGATGGTAAAATTCCCATCCGACAGCACTAGCGGCCGAAGGTTCAGTTCCGAGGGCCAGGTAGCAGGGGAGGCGCAGAGATCAGGCAGCATGTACAGCGCAGGCAGGGGAACACTCTCTAAGGCCTTTGACAGCTTTATGGCACCCCAGCAAGACTGTGTCACCGCTCCCCAGTCAAGGCTGAGTCGGCGGGAGCACTGTAAAAGGATGGTGAGGGAGTATGTAGCCGATCGCACGACCGTCCTCCGTGACGCCTCTGCCCCCTACAACTACTGGGTGTCGAAGCTGGACACGTGGCCTGAACTCGCGCTGTATGCCCTGGAGGTGCTTGCTTGTCCTGCGGCTAGCGTCTTGTCAGAGAGGGTGTTTAGTGCGGCTGGGGGAATCATCACGGATAAGCGTAGCCGCCTGTTAACCGACAGTGCCGACAGGCTTACACTCATCAAGATGAACAAAGCCTGGATTTCACCAGACTTCTCTTCTCCACCAGCGGACAGCAGCGATACCTAAACAATACGTAGGCTGCACCCGCGGATGGAAGCATTGTTCTCTATCACCATCAAAAACGGGGACCTTTTAGCTTCATCAATCTGTGTATAATATTCATCCTCCTCCTCCTGCTCCTCCTCCTGAAACCTCACGTAATCACGCCGAACGGGCAATTTTTCTTAGGCCCACAAGGCTCAGTCATATAATTTTTGTAAACAATTTTTATACGTTTCAATGCTCATTAAACCGTTGAAACTTTCACCTGAACCAATTTTTATTTTAACTGGGCTGCCTCCAGGCCTAGTTACAAATTAAGCCACATTAACCAAAGCGATTAATGGGTTTCACCTGCCCTCTTGGTTGGGCATGGGCAATTTTTCTGATGCACATTAGTACTGTTGGTACACCAATTTTTTGGAGCCCTCGCCTACAGTGTAATCCAATTAATTTTTTGCCCACCTGCATTACAGCTGACGTTACATCGGCTGTGCTGGGCACTGCAATGGGATATATTTATGTACCGCCGGTGGGTTCCAGGGAGCCACCCATGCTGTCGCTCCACACGGAGTTGTAACTACATGTGTCCACTTTTAAGGAAACCCAGTCTGACTGGGGCATGCAGTTTGGGCCGAAGCCGACCTGCATTTAATCTGACGTTAGCTCTGCTGTCCAGGACACTGCAATGGGATACATTTATGTACAGCGGGTGGCTTCCAGGGAGCTACCCATGCTGTGGGTGCACATGGAATTCCCATTGGATTCCATTGGAATCCCAGTTGGGGATTCCCAGTTGTACCTGCCTGTGACTATTTATAAAAAAACGCGGTCTGACTGGGGCATGCAGACACCTTGACAGAATGAATAGTGTGTGGCACATAGGTTCCCCATTGCTATGCCCATGTGTGCAGCTCCTGATGGCGGTGGCACAGGATTATATTTCTCATTGCTTCCGTACAGCATTGTGGGCTAACGCCCCGCCCCTTTTATAGAGGGTCGCTGCCTAGCCGTGCCAACCCTCTGCAGTGTGTGCCTGTGGTTCCTCCTCATGGCAGACGCACTTTGTAAATAGACATGAGTGTGGCGTGGCATGAGGGCAGCTGAAGGCTGCGCAGGGACAATTTGGTGTGCGCTGTGGACACTGGGTCGTGCAGGGGGGGTTGGGCAGCATGTAACCCAGAAGAAGTGGCAGCGGAGTGTCATGCAGGCAGTGATTGTGCTTTGTTGAAGGTAGTGTGGTGCTTAGCTAAGGTATGCCATGCTAATGATGGCTTTTCAGAAGTAAAAGTTGTTGGGAGGGGGGGGGGCACTCTTGCCGCTATTGTGGCTTAATAGTGGGACCTGGGAACTTGAGATGCAGACCAACATGTAGCCCCTCGCCTGCCCTATCCGTTGCTGTGTCGTTCCCATCACTTTCTTGAATTGCCCAGATTTTCACAAATGGAAACCTTAGCGAGCATCGGCGATATACAAAAATGCTCGAGTCGCCTATTGACTTTAATGGGGTTCGTTACTTGAAACGAACCCTCGAGCATCGCGATAATTTCGCCCCGAGTAACGAGCACCCGAGCATTTTTGTGCTCGCTTATCTCTAATAAAGATGTATTAACTCTTTATAATTTGAGCTTTGCATTACATTATAATTTATTTGCAAATGTAAGCGATTTAATAAAATACACACAATGTAATCTGCAATATATGTATATGCTACATGAAAGAGACAAAGCGCAGTCAGACCTCATGACCAATAATGAAAGATTATGGAGAAATATATTCAAAAATATGATACCTAACGGAGCATGGATACAGTCTAAAATAGACAGTGTAGAATGCACAACGGAGTATTGTACAGGCTCTATGATATATTTTCAGGTAAAAAGCACTGATTTGATATGCAAGTTTATAGTTTTACCTGTGATATTTGGTCCACCGCTATACCCAGCACACTACTGGTTACCTAAATTTGAAGATGTAAATATAATAAGACACATAAAATAGACACCTGTGAAAAGATCTTAGATGGTTTAGTTTGTGGTCAGAGGACAGCACAATATGAGCCATGTTTGTTACAACATTCAGTCAGTATATGCGACTGGACGCTGTTGCCAATTACTTATCACATGATGATAGAAATAGGACCACAATATATTTGTATGGTAACAAATCCGAAAAACACCACCTCCATGTACAATTTGACTACACCCTTCTCAGGATGTTTACAGAATGTGTCCCAACATTATGAGAAACACTGAGCACATGAAAAAGCATTTGGAAGTCATTAATCATACATTGGTAGATTTGGAGAAACAGACGGTTTGGGTGGCAGATGAACTTATCATACAAAGATACAGGTGGATACAGGGCACCATTGGTATGATGTATTCATCAGGAAAAGTTATGAATTTTGTATTGCATCCTTTATTATTACTTTTAACTCTGTTTGTTATTTTGAGTGTTTGCAATTTCTGGATGTTCTGCAATATGAGAAGACAAGCCAATAATTTGGAGATGCTGCCCCTACGATACAGTTAAAATAGCCATCTTAAAGAGCCTTTTTGATGTTAATCCGGCCAGAAGAATTGAAGAATATAATGGATAAGTCTGGCATGGGTGGAATAGAACCCTCGAACGTAGCATCATCTTATGGACTCATTCTCGATGGACAATTTTAAATGGGGGATTTGTGAAGGTTTCAGGCCTGAATATGATTTTATTTTGTATATGTGAATGTCTCAAGCCTAAATTTGATTTTGTTTACCACTTCTTGAAACAGCTAAACAGGATTTTCTGGGCATATTGTACAACTCAGTACAACTCAGCAAAGTTTACTAATCACATATCTTGTTTAACTGGAATTGCCAATGGACTGTAATATTGGAATGTGAAAAGTTGTAGAATCCAAGATAACATTTCTAAGCAACAATGTATGTTTATGTGAAAACAAGTTTATCAGGCATAAAGCCCACCCTGCGTCATGTTACTATGTGAGTTGTGACATATGTAATTAAGATAGATTGCTTTGCACATAGACCAGTCTGTGTTACTGCTTTCTCACGGCGGCCGGCATACCACCTCTGATTTGGAGCCTTACAGCATATTGACGGAACATTGAATTTCCCTAACAGTATCTGGCGAAAAAACAATGTCAGAATCACTTGGATATGCAAAACCTTATGGAGTTATTCTATGTTAAAGTTACACCAGTCAGATTTACAAAATTTGGCTTCATCATTAAGGCACAAGCAAGCTTCATCACTAAGGGGTTAAATCGCACCTGAGCTGTCAAAAATTTTTCTAAATTGCAATACGTTTTGCTTATCCACTCATTTGCTGCTGCTTGCACCCTGTTTCATGTCTGATTTTTAGGTTTTTTTGTTGCTCTGCTGTTTGTAGTCTACGTTTAGGGAGGTGTGTGTAGGAAGCCTAGCATTACAAAGTAAGAAATGAACAGCACAGTTGTTTGTGTGTTTGTCAATAACTGTAAAATAGATACAAATCTGACCATATGCTATTAGTGATCAATGCAGAAATCCAGGAAAGTCCAAAACATTCATTTATTTTTCCTTGTAATTATATTTAGTCATCCAAATAATAATAATGAAACATTCAATCTTTGAAAATATAAGATCTCTAGACTACCAAAGCATCCATAGTCCATAGTAGTGTTAGCCTATCAATGCACTGTAACTGCTCTCTGTTTGGCAAGCGCTGCTCACATGATCAGCACTGCCCAATCATTGAGCACTGCACAGTATGTATTGTATAGTTGGAAAATGGCAGTGGGCATCGGGACCACCTGAAAACAAGGCCCTGAACTGACGGAATAGAGAGAGAAGAGAACATCAACTACAGATATTGCACCTAAAATAGTCTCAAAACTGCAGGATTACTTTAAGTAAATGCTTTTCTATTGTCCTCCCTGCTAATTTTTATTTTACTGCACAATATGTCATGTTGGCAGCTCATATACTTGCCTCTAAAACTTCAAATTTCTGCAGTTTCGGATAAATAAACATTAATATGTAAAAACATTTGGCCTCCTGCACACTGTGCTCGGCCAGTGACCCCAGCATACCAGTCCAGGTTCTTCATTTTCTATGTAATGCGGGAGCACTGGCTGGCCATCACTCCAGTGCGCATGAGCAGTACAGAGGAAGCCGCGCCGTCGCTTGGTGATGACATGGACCCCCTGACCCTTCTGCAGTGCTCCCTGCAGGAGGGCCGCAGGATGGAAAACCGCACAGAAGAGAGCATGCTGCGTTTTTCCTGCCACACATAGACATTTCTGCTCATGTGCAGGAAGCAGCGGATCTCCATAGAAGGCTATTAGCGGTATTTGCTGCAGAATCCAGGGACAGATGCTGGCCCAGGACTCCGCAAATCAAATCAAACTGTGTGCAGGAGCCATTAATATGTAAAAAAAAGACGATTAAGGAGAGACAAAATAACTGTGTAAATACATTAGGGGACAATACGAGAATCTTTCCCATAATCTGTTTGTACCCAGGACTGTGACGGTAACAAGAGAGCATCCTCTACGTTTAGAGGAAAGATTTTATTACCAACACAGAAGGGGGTTCTTTACTGTAAGAGCAATGAAACTGTGGAACTCTCTGCCTGAGGACATGGTAATGGCAAAATCAATAAAGGATTTTAAGAGGGGACTTGATGTCTTCTTAGAGCACTATGACATTACAGGATATAGACATTAAATAATCAAGTGGGTTGTTGATAGGGTGATCTTTCGACTGCCGGATTTGGGTCTGGTAGAAACCTTCTCTGAAGAGTGTTGATCCAGGGATTATTCTGATTGCCAGATTGGAGTCAGAAAGGAATTTTTCCTAAAATGGGGTAAATTGGCTTCTGCCTCATTGTTTTTTTTTTGCCTTCCTTCGGATCACCATGGGGATGGGTGAAAACAGGCTGAACTAAATGGACATTTGTTGTTTTTTCAGCCTAACATACCATGTTACTATGTATTAATATTACTAGAAAACTAATGTTTTAAGACTGTTTGACACCTGGCCTGTGCATGCCAAATTAATATTTCCTTTGTCTTAATGAGAACGTTTCTTATATCTTCATTCTTGAGACTATATATTATAGGGTTAAGCATTGGAACAAAGACAATATACAGTAGTGAAAAATACTTATCAATTTTTGGTGAAAATTTTGACTTGGGTCTCATATACATGCAGAGTATTGTTCCATAAAAGATGATGACACAAGTCAGATGGGCTGTGCAGGTAGAAAACGCTTTATGTTGTCCTTTTGTGGATTTTATCTTCAGAATGGCGGAGATAATAAATACATATGATATTAAAGTAAGCATAAATGGTGTAATTCCTATGTGTCTGTGCAAGCAATTTGTAATAAAGGGTTAATGTCACAGAAAAAATGGTTGATATTGTTATTTAAGCAAAAATACAGCTTTGATACTAATTCAGTATGTCCAGTGGGGATTACAAAACCTCCAAACCATGAAGCAAATGAGAATCTAGCACATTGTTTTAAACTCATAAGTGCAAAGTAATAGAGAGGATGACAGATTGCTACATAGCGATCATATGCCATAGCAGCTAGGAGGAAGAACTCGGTAGCAGACAAAGGTAAAAAGACATATATTTGTGTTATACAACCTAGAAATGAGATTGTCTTTATCTTCGTACAAAGTATAGATAATAATTTAGGTAGAATGTTCGAGATTGAAGCAATGTCAATAAATGAAAGATTTACCAGAAAGATATACATAGGAGTATGGAGATGAATGGTTTTCCATATTAAAACAACTATAGTCAGGTTCCCACATATAATCATGATATAGAGAAGTAGTAAAATCCCAAATAGTAGCATTTGGAGATCTGGAATTTCAGAGAAGCCCTGGATTATAAATCCCGATGCATTAAATTTACCTTCAGATTTCATTGCGTAAATTAAATTTTCGTATTTACTTTTATGCCCACGGTGTTCTGTTTGTAAATCTATTACTGAAAAGTAAGAAAAACGCTAGCATTTCAAATTAAAAATGAGTGACAACTATATTGTACTAAAATACTGTAGACTAGTAGATCTGGTTCTTCGTTGGCACAATCAGATAACCAATCTTATATTGTATCTAACACTCATATGTATAAGTACGAACACAACAAGTTGTTTCCATCAAATACAGGATTTCCAAGTCTATCTATCCACATTCCTTTACTTTCTGGTCAGTCAGTGCCATCTGTTAGCACTGGTCAACCAAATATAGATATTTGCAATATACGTGGGGGATACTATTATTTCTTCATCACAATCATATGCACAATATACTATCCTGACATTACAATTCACACAACCACAAATGGTGGATTCCATTGCTATCCCTTCACAGTCACTAGATTCATGTACAGAGATAAACACCTCTCTTCCTTTGAGAGACACTATTTTTTAGGTCCTACTGCAATACAAATGAGTGACTGTGAAAGACAGGGACATAACATAAAGCAACTACACAAGTAAATGACGATTCTAGCCATCATGATGACACTGATAGTCAATCTGTCTTTTTACACTTTGATTGAAGCTGAGATGGGAGTCCTGAGAATAAGCATGTATTTCACCCTCACACCAGTTTTTTTACATTTTGAATTGGTTAAGAATATTATGCTATTCTCTAGGAAACTAGGTCTTCATAAATGTCATACCATTAAAAGGGATGCCCAGGATCTTGCTTTTTTCAGAGATAATATAAACCTGCGGTTCCCAAAGGGACTCCTTGATAAAAACAAATTTGGTGCTGGTGAGAGATCTGTCCCCTTTATGAATTTACATCCAAAATCTAAATGTGCATCCTCTTTGGCAAAATTCAGTAACAAAGACATTTTCACCTGCTTTGCTATCAATGATATAATGAAAATCCAACCAAGAAGTAACTTGGTGCAACATAATCTCTGCATGGATGAAAGATTGGCATTGGAAGATTTACACAATAACAGGGAGATAGTCATTAGGACCTCTGATAAGGGTGGGAATATTGTCAACATGGGCCAACTTAATTAAAATATTATGGTGGAAAGCTGCTGATGGACAAACAGGTCTTTAGAATCCTCCACAGGGACCCTACTACACAATTTCTTTCAGATTTTCATGAGATCCCGTTGGCAGCAAAATTAAAATTTATATTAAACCCCAATCCTACTATAGCCACGTTGTATGTTCTTCCTAAATTACACACAAAAAAAAACCTTTTATATCTTCATAGGTGTTTCATTTCACTTATGTAATAAAGGATACATTTTACTTATGATGGGGATCTGTTAGGTATAGAAGACAAGTCTGCGGCTCTTTCCTGTTTGTTAACTGAATTTGTATTTATTTTTCTCCAGCATCTCTAGAGCTAACAGTTCCTCACTACTCCACTCCCCTGGAGGTTGTTTGCCAATCACTGCACTATATAGCTTCCTCAGAGATGCTAGCTAGTGCTTTCCGGTTGTTGTACTCCTATAATGGCTCGTGGCTGCTACTCCTGCAGTATCTCTGTGACTACTAGTCTCCAGTCTGCTGTAGCTGTTGCTACGTATGCTTTATCCAGATCTTCTGTTGTTGCTCACATCTTTGGTTCCTGTTGTTGCTCAGTACATCTAGTTTCAGTTAGGGTCTTGACAGGGTTGCTCAGCGCTCACTTACTAGCTTGGGGCCGTCCCTGTTGGGGTGATCATTCTGCTCTGTTAAGCGGGAACCTCATTATCCCTCACCAGCTTATGGCTAGCTCAGTTCCAATCTCTGCTTCGTATCAAGCCACGTGCTAAGGAGTGAGCGTCTGCTGCTTGAGTTGGCTGCCAGTTCCTCTGGGTGGCTTTCCTGCTTGGAGGAACAGCAGAGTGGTTCCACACCCAAATATGTAACAGGGTCAAAACCAATGGGCTTTTCATTCCCCTGCGACGACTTTGTTTATGAATCTTTCATAAGAACACATTTGCAAATCAGGTCTTGTCTCAAGCACATCTAGTACAACTAATCAAGGGCTTCTTTAGTTGCATCAGGTGTGCTTTAGATAAAACATATAAAATTTTTGGACTGGCCAGGGCTTTGTTGACCATGACATTCGATTGCATGTTAGAAATATGGATAAAGGGAACTTTACACAGCGCCATTAGGTTCCAAATTCTAGCTGTAAACAGCAAATTCAGGCGATAATTGTCCCATGTACACATGGGTGCCGACAGGGCACTAAGCGAAAAATTGCTTACCTGTTGGAGCTGCTTGGTTTTAGCAGACTTAAAAATCAAACGACTACCAATCAATGTAAACAGGAGCCATTCAATGTTTAAGCGACTCTTCTTTACTATGAATGGAGGTGGGCGTACTGAAATGATTCACTTGAATAACTATTGCTCCTTTGTAAACACAGGAGCAATAGTTGGGCGGCAGTCTATGGTATGGCTCATGGGCACATAAGCATCCCGTGCAAATGTTCCTTAAGTCAAGAGATTTTTCCAAAAACGTAATAGTACATATCACTGCCACAAGGAAAAAGATACAAAAAGACATGAAAGGCACTGAATTCTCCTAGAAATACAGTTATAAGCATAGTTCACAAGTTCAAAGTAAAAAAAATACGGGCTACACTATCTGGACTATGCAGAAAGAGGAAGTTATAATTGGCTGTGACCAGATTCCTGAGAAGGCAGGTGATCAAAAACACTCAAATGACTGCAAAAAGGCCTACAAGATTTGGTAATAGTAGACATTGAGTTTTCCATTTGCACAATAGGTTGCATGCTAGACATGGAAAGGTCTTCATTCTCGTATTCCAAGACATTATACACCTTTGCTGACCCAAAAGCAAAAGGCAAAAGAAATAGCAGCTCCAATATGCTCAAAACCATATAAATAAGCCACAAACATTCAGAGAATGATGAAAGAAAACTGGAACTTTTAGGTCCTATGGTTCGGCAGTGTGCATGGAAGACTAAACTACACACTAAAAGGAGCACCCTGCCTACATTGAAGGATGGCAGTGGCTCAGTAATGCTCTTGGGCTGCTTTGCTTTCTCTATCACTGGAAACCTGCAGCATGTGAAGAGCAAGAAGGGTTCAATCAAGTATCAGGAAATAATTGATAGCTGCATCTGTAATTACACGCTCTGACCCCTGTGTTTAGCAGCAGTGACTACATGCACCCACTTAGCTAATCGGCTGGGTTCCCGAGCACTGGACCCCGGACGATCACCTACAATAGTTTTTATGCCCGGAAAACCCCTTTTAAGTTCCTTCTGAAACACTATCAGTAGCTGGTGTCTGGCTGTGTTTCACCTTTGCAGCAGGACATTAAAGCAAAAGGAGCTCTACTAAGATGCTTATGAAGAAGGGGTTGAATAATTCTGAGACTGCAATAGTCATTAAAAGTGGTATTTAGGGTTATATTTAGAGATGAGCGAGCACCAAAATGCTCGGGTGCTCGTTACTCGGGACGAAATTATCGCGATGCTCGAGGGTTCGTTTCGAGTAACGAACCCCATTGAAGTCAATGGGCGACCCGAGCATTTTTGTATATCGCCGATGCTCGCTAAGGTTTTCATTTGTGAAAATCTGGGCAATTCAAGAAAGTGATGGGAACGACACAGCAACGGATAGGGCAGGCGAGGGGCTACATGTTGGGCTGCATCTCAAGTTTCCAGGTCCCACTATTAAGCCACAATAGCGGCAAGAGTGCCCCCCCCCCCCCCCTCCTAACAACTTCTACTTCTGAAAAGTCTTCATTAGCAATGCATACCTTAGCTAAGCACCACACTACCCCCAACAAAGTACAATCACTGCCTGCATGACACTCCGCTGCCACTTCTCCTGGGTTACATGCTGCCCAACCCCCCCGCACGACCCAGTGTCCACAGCGCACACCAAAGTGTCCCTGCGCAGCCTTCAGCTGCCCTCATGCCACACCACCCTCATGTCTATTTATAAGTGCGTCTGCCATGAGGAGGAACCGCAGGCACACACTGCAGAGGGTTGGCACGGCTAGGCAGCGACCCTCTTTAAAAGGGGCGGGGCGATAGCCCACAATGCTGTACAGAAGCCATGAGAAATATAATCCTGTGCCACCGCCATCAGGAGCTGCACACGTGGGCATAGCAATGGGGAACCTATGTGCCAGACACTATTCATTCTGTCAAGGTGTCTACATGCCCCAGTCAGACCGCAGTTTTTTATAAATAGTCATAGGCAGGTACAACTCCGCAATGGGAATTCCGTGTGCACCCACAGCATGGGTGGCTCCCTGGAACCCACCGGCTGTACATAAATGTATCCCATTGCAGTGCCCATCACAGCTGAGGTAACGTCCGATTAAATGCAGGTGGGCTTCGGCCCACACTGCATGCCCCAGTCAGACTGGGGTTCTTTAGAAGTAGACACATGCAGTTACAACTCCCTGTGGACCCACAGCATGGGTGGGTGCCAGGAAGCCACCGGCGGTACATAAATATATCCCATTGCATTGCCCATCACAGCTGAGGTAACGTCAGCTTTAATGCAGGTGGGCAAAAAATTAATTGGATTACACTGTAGGCGAGGGCCCCAAAAAATTGGTGTACCAACAGTACTAATGTACCTCAGAAAAATTGCCCATGCCCAACCAAGAGGGCAGGTGAAACCCATTAATCGCTTTGGTTAATGTGGCTTAATTGGTAACTAGGCCTGGAGGCAGCCCAGTTAAAATAAAAATTGGTTCAGGTGAAAGTTTCAACGCTTTAATGAGTATTGAAACGTATAAAAATTGTTTACAAAAATTATATGACTGAGCCTTGTGGGCCTAAGAAAAATTGCCCGTTCGGCGTGATTACATGAGGTTTCAGGAGGAGGAGCAGGAGGAGGAGGATGAATATTATACACAGATTGATGAAGCAAAAAGGTCCCCGTTTTTGATGGTGATAGAGAACGATGCTTCCATCCGCGGGTGCAGCCTACGTATTGCTTAGGTATCGCTGCTGTCCGCTGGTGGAGAAGAGAAGTCTGGGGAAATCCAGGCTTTGTTCATCTTGATGAGTGTAAGCCTGTCGGCACTGTCGGTTGACAGGCGGGTACGCTTATCCGTGATGATTCCCCCAGCCGCACTAAACACCCTCTCTGACAAGACGCTAGCCGCAGGACAAGCAAGCACCTCCAGGGCATACAGCGCAAGTTCAGGCCACGTGTCCAGCTTCGACACCCAGTAGTTGTAGGGGGCAGAGGCGTCACCGAGGACAGTCGTGCGATCGGCTACGTACTCCCTCACCATCCTTTTACAGTGCTCCCGCCAACTCAACCTTGACTGCGGAGCGGTGACACAGTCTTGCTGGGGAGCCATAAAGCTGGCAAAGGCCTTGGAGAATGTTCCCCTGCCTGCGCTGTACATGCTGCCTGATCTCTGCGCCTCCCCTGCTACCTGGCCCTCGGAACTGAACCTTCTGCCACTAGCGCTGTCGGATGGGAATGTTACCATCAGTTTGTCCGCCAGGGTCCTGTGGTATAGCATCACTCTCGAACCCCTTTCCTCTTCGGGTATGAGAGTGGAAAGGTTCTCCTTATACCGTGGGTCGAGCAGTGTGTACACCCAGTAATCCGTAGTGGCCAGAATGCGTGTAACGCGAGGGTCTCGAGAAAGGCATCCTAACATGAAGTCAGCCATGTGTGCCAGGGTACCTGTATGCAACACATGGCTGTCCTTACTAGGAAGATCACTTTCAGGATCCTCCTCCTCCTCCTCCACCTCAGGCCATACACGCTGAAAGGATGACAGGCAAGCAGCATGGGTACCCTTTGCAGTGGGCCAAGCTGTCTCTTCCCCCTCCTCCTCATGCTCCTCCCCCTCCTCCTCATCAACGTGCTGAGATATAGACATGAGGGTGCTCTGACTATCCAGCGACATACTGTCTTCACCCGCCTCCGTTTCCGAGCGCAAAGCGTCTGCCTTTATGCTTTGCAGGGAACTTCTCAAGAGGCATAGCAGAGGAATGGTGACGCTAATGATTGCAGCATTGCTGCTCACCATCTGGGTAGACTCCTCAAAGTTTCCAAGGACCTGGCAGATGTCTGCCAACCAGGCCCACTCTTCTGTAAAGAATTGAGGAGGCTGACTCCCACTACGCCGCCCATGATGGAGTTGGTATTCCACTATAGCTCTACGCTGCTCATAGAGTCTGGCCAACATGTGGAGCGTAGAGTTCCACCGTGTGGGCACGTCGCACAGCAGTCGGTGCACTGGCAGATTAAACCGATGTTGCAGGGTCCGCAGGGTGGCAGCGTCTGTCTTGGACTTGCGGAAATGTGCGCTGACCCGGCGCACCTTTCCGAGTAGGTATGACAAGTGTGCGTAGCTTTTCAGAAAGCGCTGAACCACCAAATTAAAGACATGGGCCAGGCATGGCACGTGCGTGAGGCTGCCGAGCTGCAGAGCCGCCACCAGGTTGTCACACACGACCATGCCCGGTTGGAGGCTCAGCGGCGAAAGCCAGCGGTCGGTCTGCTCTATCAGACCCTGCAGCAGTTCGTGGGCCATGTGCCTCTTCTCTCCTAAGCTGAGTAGTTTCAGCACGGCCTGCTGACACTTGCCCACCGCTGTGCTGTCACGCCGCGCGACACCGACTGCTGGCGACGTGCTGCTGCTGCTGACACATCTTGATTGCGAGACAGAGGTTGCGTTGGAGGAGGAGGAGGAGCAGGGTGGTTTAGTGGAGGAAGCATACACCGCCGCAAATACCAGCACCGAGCTGGGGACCGCAATTCTGGGGGTGGGTAGGACATGAGCAGTCCCAGGCTCTGACTCTGTCCCAGCCTCCACTAAATTCACCCAATGTGCCGTCAGGGAGATATAGTGGCCCTGCCCACCTGTGCTTGTCCACGTGTCCGTTGTTAAGTGGACCTTGGCAGTAACCGCGTTGGTGAGGGCGTGTACAATGTTGCGGGAGACGTGGTCGTGCAGGGCTGGGACGGCACATCGGGAAAAGTAGTGGCGACTGGGAACCGAGTAGCGCGGGGCCGCCGCCGCCATCATGCTTTTAAAAGCCTCCATTTCCACAAGCTTATACGGCAGCATCTCCATGCTGATCAATTTGGCTATGTGCACGTTTAACGCTTGAGCGTGCGGGTGCGTGGCGGCGTACTTGCGCTCAAACAGTTGCGCTAGCGACGTCTGGACGCTGCGCTGAGAGACATTGCTGGATGGGGCCGAGGACAGCGGAGGTGAGGGTGTGGGTGCAGGCCGGTAGGCACTTGTGCCTGTGTCCTCAGAGGGGGTTGGATCTCAGTGGCAGGTTGGGGCACAGGGGGAGAGGCAGGGGTGCAAACCGGAGGCGGTGAACGGCCTTTGTCCCACCTCGTGGGGTGCTTGGCCATCATATGCCTGCGCATGCTGGTGGTGGTGGCTCCCCAGCTGATCTTGGCGCGACAAAGGTTGCACACCACTGTTCGTTGGTCGTCAGGCGTCTCTGTGAAAAACTGCCACACCTTAGAGCACCTTGGCCTCTGCAGGGTGGCATGGCGTGAGGGGGCGCTTTGGGAAACAGTTGGTGGATTATTCGGTCTGGCCCTGCCTCTACCCCTGGCCACCGCACTGGCTCGGCCTGTGCCCACACCCTGACTTGGGCCTCCGCGTCCTCACCCGCGTCCACGTCCTCTAGGCCTACCCCTACCCCTCAGCATGCTGTATTACCAGTAGTGCAGAAACAGAACGCTGTAATTAAATGTGGCGCTTATTGGCCTGTGGTTGGAGGCAGACTTGGCTTACGGAACGCACAGCAGAGGCAGGAAAGAATTTTGCGCAAGCCTGCTGTAACACTTAGCTGGCTGCGTATGAATTAGGACAACTACCCCCAGCAGAGACCCAGTACACTTGTGGACAGGAATACAGCGGTGATGTAAGAGGCAACACAGAGGCAGGAAAGAATTTTGCGCAAGCCTGCTGTAACACTTAGCTGGCTGCGTATGAATTAGGACAACTACCCCCAGCAGAGACCCAGTACACTTGTGGACAGGAATACAGCGGTGATGTAAGAGGCAACACAGAGGCAGGAAAGAATTTTGCGCAAGCCTGTAGTAACACTTAGCTGGCTGCGTATGAATTAGGACATCTACCCCCAGCAGAGACCCAGTACACTGAGGACGGTCACAGGCAGCCCAAATATATTTTTTTTCCCAAATGTTTTTGGAAAGGCCCACTGCCTATATACACTAAATATGTCTTCTGTCCCTGCCTCACCACTACTGGCCCTGGACAATGTAAAATTACTGCAGGACGCAATGCTCTGCACGGCCGATATACAAAAAAAAAAAATGTGCAACACTGCAAAAAGCAGCCTCCACACTACTGCACATGGTTAGATGTGGCCCTAAGAAGGACCGTTGGGGTTCTTGAAGCCTAAAATAACTCCTAACGCTCTCCCTATAGCAGCTTCGGCACCAGCAGCACTGTCCCTGAACTATGTCAGAATGCATCTGTGGCGAGTCGCGGGAGGGGCCGATTTATATACTCGGGTGACACCTGATCTCGCCAGCCACTCACTGCAGGGGGGTGGTATAGGGCTTGAACGTCGCAGGGGGAAGTTGTAATGCCTTCCCTGTCTTTCTATTTGCCAGAAAAGCGCGCTAACGTCTCAGAGATGAAAGTGAAAGTAACTCGAACACGCTAATACTCGAACGAGTGTCAAGCTCGGACGAGTACGTTCGCTAATCTCTAGTTATATTTGGAGAAACTGCTTGTTTTATAATTTGTGTTGAGCTACTTAAATTTGTCTTTTTTATGCAAACAGCTGTTTTCAAATTTGGCAAATAAACCTAATTTGCAATATGGATTTAATAATTTTGATCGCAACTGTATGTAGCTCAGGTATATAAATAACAATACAAAATACTTTTAAATTCATAATAAGCAACAAGCAGTGATAGAAAAGTTATTTGAAACTTTACTTTAACTCTTATCATCCTATGATTTGATAAATCCATTGTTAGCTACTATTAAAGGGGTTTTGTCAATGCAACAACAAATTTTCTAACAGCTGGGGCAGCGTAAAATAAAAAATAGAGTGTACTAACCTCTCTTCAGCCCCCATGACAAAGCCGATTGGCAACAGCGGCCCCAATGCTGGTGTGCATGTTCAGAGGAAGTCAGGTTACCGCTGTGGCCTATCAGAGGCTACAGCATCATCGTCCCAAACTTCTGAGCCTGAAATGACATGTATTGACCTCTCCATGGTTATGTTATATATCAATACTGGCTATTTAATACATACCCATTTGACAAGGAGAATGGTAACACCCAGTTGACAAAGTATTCATAAATTTCTAAGATTAAAAACATAGGATTATTACAAGTCAGCATTATAAGAAAAAGTGAATCTACAATTATTATTTAATCAGGAATGCAAGTGCTTACTAAAACAAACATGTCAGGAGTGGTGCCAAGTCTTCTTTAAGTTCAAGTCTGGTTCAAATTTATTAACCCTGTAGTGAAGTAAGGGGTAAAATCCTGAAGTAAGGGGTAAAATTACTAAACTCCAGGATAAAATTTCAGAGTTTGCATGAGACAGGGGCTGTCCAGGTCACGCGTATATTCCAGTCCAGGAAGTACCTGAACCTAGAACAAGAATGAAACCTAACTGAAAAGGAGCAGAGGGTGTTCAGCCAGATGAGAAGGAGGACAGACTGTGTTCAGAGTCCCTGGAAAGCCAGGTGGAGTGAACCTGGAGATCTGAGGGAAACTAAACCCTGAGGACAAGGGTTGGGTGAGAATCCCTGCATACAATTACAAGGACTGTTATTTTGTGTGCTTTATGGACATTATATTGCTGGAGAAAGCCTGTGTTTATGTCTGAGAGTTTGGCAATAAACCACCCTGATTTACCATCACCTGCCTCTGCTGCCGCCTGACTTCCTAATGGGGAAACATACCTGTTGTTTGATCCTGTTTACAGCTTTTTAAGGAACAAGTGTAGTAAATACATGTCACTTGGTCCTGGGCTTTAATACCCACCGATAACAGATTAAAGTCTCTGCTCCAGTCAGACACAGCAGAGAACCTGAAGTAGAAAGGAGGAAGGGAGAAGCATTTTTTAACGGCTTCTGCCTTCTGCTTTTGCTGCTACATTATGCTCAATTAGCGGTATGTACAAAAAAGTGAAAGTAATACTTCCACTATGTGACCTGGTAGTCATGTGATCGCAAGGTGCCCCCTGTTACAGTAGAGCTGCATGGTCCTAGCAACCCTGATCTGCTCTGTTACTGAGTATTGTCACTACAGAAGAATGACTTCCCCTATAACTGTAGCTCATGGATGAAATTTTAAAAAATAGAAAAAAAGACAAGGTGATTGACCCCCATAGGTCTTATATGACATCATGGGGGTCATAGATAGTAAAAAAAAAATGATTACAAACAAATGACAGAATAAAATAAAAACTGAATGCATTAAAAAGAAAATGCCCCATTTCCGATGGCAACCAAAAACGCCATCGTATGCTATATATTATATTTCAAAATGTCTGAAACAAAATGAAGAACCCAATCCCATACTTTGTTTTACCATAAATATGCTAATTTTAAAACTATAAATATAAATTAAAAAACAGCATTTTTTTTAGCTTTGTGCCCCTAATAAAACAAAAAAATGGTAAAAAAAAGATATAAAAAAATACCCTATATGTCACTGAAAAAAAATCTGACAAAAATGATTTTGGTAGTTGGAGGAAGAAAAATAGTGCAGTAAAACCATCACATGGGTAAAATCCTTAAATAATGTCTGGTCCTTTAGGACCAAAACAGACTGGTCCTTAAATGGTTAACAGGCAAATACCTAACAAATTCCCTAATCTTCCTATGATGTGGTAAGATAGATAGACATTCTTTGTTCATAAGGTTAATGTATGGAGTATGATGAAAAGACTATACTAGCATCTAGTGTAAGACTATCCAAATGTAAATTATTAGCGCAAGGTTGATTTCAGCTCTGAAGCAAACAAAACTGAGAATAAATCATTGATGTACATATAATACTTGTACATTACAATCAGCATTTGAATGAATAATTCTACATCATGGGGTTGGATAATGCTTGCAGTCTTCTCTGTATACAAATCTTATATGTAATGGGTTAAATGCTTCTGTTTTAGGCCTCTGTCAAATGAGCAGGATTTTTGTTGCCCGCCCATATGCGCAAAAAATGCACTCCACGGACGCACGTGAATGGGTGCATTGGCACTCACATGTCCTATCTTTTTCAGGTGCGAGTATTTTGCGCCACTTAAAAACAGACAAGTGAACACTTCATAGGAAACCAATAGTTTTAATAGACGCAGGTACGCAATAAAACACGCTCATCTGACTGCAGCCTTATAATTAGAGATGAGCGAATGTACTCGTCCGAGCTTGATACTCGTTCGAGTATTAGCATGTTCGAGATGCTCGTTACTCGAGACGAGTACCACGCGATGTTCGAGTTACTTTCACTTTCATCTCTGAGACGTTAGCGCGCTTTTCTGGCCAATAGAAAGACAGGTAAGGCATTACAACTTCCCCCTGCGACGTTCAAGCCCTATACCACCCCCCTGCAGTGAGTGGCTGGCGAGATCAGGTGTCACCCGAGTATATAAATCGGCCCCTCCCGCGGCTCGCCACAGATGCATTCTGACAGAGATCAGGGACAGTGCTGCTGGTGCCAGAGCTACTATAGGGAGAGCGTTAGGAGTATTTTAGGCTTCAAGAACCCCAACGGTCCTTCTTAGGGCCAAATCTAACCGTGTGCAGTAGTGTGGAGGCTGCTTTTTGCAGTGTTGCACTTTTTTTTTTTTCTTTTATATCGGCCGTGCAGAGCATTGCGTCCTGCAGTAATTTTACATTGTCCAGGGCCAGTAGTGGTGAGGCAGGGACTGAAGACATATTTAGTGTATATGGGCAGTGGGCCTTTCCAAAAACATTTGGGAAAAAAATATATATTTGGGCTGCCTGTGACCGTCCTCAGTGTACTGGGTCTCTGCTGGGGGTAGTTGTCCTAATTCATACGCAGCCAGCTAAGTGTTACAGCAGGCTTGCGCAAAATTCTTTTCTGCCTCTGTGTTGCCTCTTACATCACCGCTGTATTCCTGTCCACAAGTGTACTGGGTCTCTGCTGGGGGTAGTTGTCCTAATTCATACGCAGCCAGCTGTGTTACAGCAGGCTTGCGCAAAATTCTTTCCTGCCTCTGTGTTGCCTCTTACATCACCGCTGTATTCCTGTCCACAAGTGTACTGGGTTTCTGCTGGGGGTAGTTGCCCTAATTCATACGCAGCCAGCTAAGTGTTACAGCAGGCTTGTGCAAAATTCTTTCCTGCCTCTGCTGTGCGTTCCGTAAGCCAAGTCTGCCTCCAACCACAGGCCAATAAGCGGCACATTTAATTACAGCGTTCTGTTTCTGCACTACTGGTAATACAGCATGCTGAGGGGTAGGGGTAGGCCTAGAGGACGTGGACGCGGGCGAGGATGCGGAGGCCCAAGTCAGGGTGTGGGCACAGGCCGAGCCAGTGCGGTGGCCAGGGGTAGAGGCAGGGCCAGACCGAATAATCCACCAACTGTTTCCCAAAGCGCCCCCTCGCGCCATGCCACCCTGCAGAGGCCAAGGTGCTCTAAGGTGTGGCAGTTTTTCACAGAGACACCTGACGACCGACGAACAGTGGTGTGCAACCTTTGTCGCGCCAAGATCAGCTGGGGAGCCACCACCACCAGCATGCGCAGGCATATGATGGCCAAGCACCCCACAAGGTGGGACGAAGGCCGTTCACCGCCTCCGGTTTGCACCACTGCCTCTCCCCCTGTGCCCCAACCTGCCACTGAGATCCAACCCCCCTCTGAGGACACAGGCACAAGTGCCTACCGGCCTGCACCCACACCCTCACCTCCGCTGTCCTCGGCCCCATCCAGCAATGTCTCTCAGCGCAGCGTCCAGACGTCGCTAGCGCAACTGTTTGAGCGCAAGCGCAAGTACGCTGCCACGCACCCGCACGCTCAAGCGTTAAACGTGCACATAGCCAAATTGATCAGCCTGGAGATGCTGCCGTATAGGCTTGTGGAAACGGAGGCTTTCAAAAGCATGATGGCGGCTGCAGCCCCGCCCTACTTGGTTTCCAGTCGCCACTACTTTTCCCAATGTGCCGTCCCAGCCCTTCACGACCACGTCTCCCGCAACATTCTAGGCGCCCTCACCAACGCGGTTACTGCCAAGGTCCACTTAACAACGGACACGTGGACAAGCACAGGCGGGCAGGGCCACTATATCTCCCTGACGGCACATTGGGTGAATTTAGTGAAGGCTGGGACCGAGTCAGAGCCTGGGACCGCTCACGTCCTACCCACCCCCTGAATTGCGGGCCCCAGCTCGGTGCTGGTATCTGCGGTGGTGTATGCTTCCTCCACTAAACCATCCTCCTCCTCCTACGCAACCTCTGTCTCGCAATCAAAATGTGTCAGCGGCAGCATGTCGCCAGCAGTCGGTGTCGCGCGGCGTGGCAGCACAGTGGTGGGCAAGTGTCAGCAGGCCGTGCTGAAACTACTCAGCTTAGGAGAGAAGAGGCACATGGCCCACGAACTGCTGCAGGGTCTGACAGAGCAGACCGACCGCTGGCTTTTGCCGCTGAGCCTCCAACCGGGCATGGTCGTGTGTGACAACGGCCGTAACCTGGTGGCGGCTCTGCAGCTCGGCAGCCTCACGCACGTGCCATGCCTGGCCCATGTCTTTAATTTAATGGTTCAGCGCTTTCTGAAAAGCTACCCACACTTGTCAGACCTGCTCGGAAAGGTGCGCCGGCTCAGCGGACGCTGCCACCCTGTGCGCCCTGCAACATCGTTTTAATCTGCCAGTGCACCGACTGCTGTGCGACGTGCCCACACGGTGGAACTCTACGCTCCACATGTTGGCCAGGCTCTATGAGCAGCGTAGAGCTATAGTGGAATACCAACTCCAACATGGGCGGCGTAGTGGGAGTCAGCCTCCTCAATTCTTTACAGAAGAGTGGGCCTGGTTGGCAGCCATCTGCCAGGTCCTTGGAAACTTTGAGGAGTCTACCCAGATGGTGAGCGGGGATGCTGCAATCATTAGCATCACCATTCCTCTGCTATGCCTCTTGAGTAGTTCCCTGCAAAGCATAAAGGCAGACGCTTTGCGCTTGGAAACGGAGGCGGGGGAAGACAGTATGTCGCTGGATAGTCAGAGCACCCTCATGTCTATATCTCAGCGCGTTGAGGAGGAGGGGGAGGAGCATGAGGAGGAGGGGGAAGAGACAGCTTGGCCCACTGCTGAGGGTACCCATGCTGCTTCCTGTCATCCTTTCAGCGTGTATGGCCGGAGGAGGAGGAGGAGGAGGATCCTGAAAGTGATCTTCCTAGTAAGGACAGCCATGTGTTGCGTACAGGTACCCTGGCACACATGGCTGACTTTATGTTAGGATGCCTTTCTCGAGACCCTCGCGTTACACGCATTCTGGCCACTACGGATTGCTGGGTGTACACACTGCTCGACCCACGGTATAAGGAGAACCTTTCCACTCTCATACCCGAAGAGGAAAGGGGTTCGAGAGTGATGCTATACCACAGGACCCTGGCGGACAAGCTGATGGTAACATTCCCATCCGACAGCGCTAGTAGCAGAAGGTGCAGTTCCGAGGGCCAGGTAGCAGGGGAGGCGCAGAGATCAGGCAGCATGTACAGCGCAGGCAGGGGAACATTCTCCAAGGCCTTTGCCAGCTTTATGGCTCCCCAGCAAGACTGTGTCACCGCTCCCCAGTCAAGGCTGAGTTGGCGGGAGCACTGTAAAAGGATGGTGAGGGAGTACGTAGCCGATCGCACGACTGTCCTCGGTGACGCCTCTGCCCCCTACAACTACTGGGTGTCGAAGCTGGACACGTGGCCTGAACTCGCGCTGTATGCCCTGGAGGTGCTTGCTTGTCCTGCGGCTAGCGTCTTGTCAGAGAGGGTGTTTAGTGCGGCTGGGGGAATCATCATGGATAAGCATACCCGCCTGTCAACCGACAGTGCCGACAGGCTTACACTCATCAAGATGAACAAAGCCTGGATTTCCCCTGACTTCTCTTCTCCACCAGCGGACAGCAGCGATACCTAAGCAATACTTAGGCTGCACCCGCGGATGGAAGCATCGTTCTCTATCACCACCATCAAAAACGGGGACCTTTTTGCTTCATCAATCTGTGTATTCTATTCATCCTCCTCCTCCTGCTCCTCCTCCTGAAACCTCACGTAATCATGCCGAACGGACAATTTTTCTTAATCCCACAAGGCTCAGTCATATAATTTTTGTAAACAATTTTTATACGTTTCAATGCTCATTAAAGCGTTGAAACTTTCACCTGAACCAATTTTTATTTTAACTGGGCTGCCTCCAGGCCTAGTTACCAATTAAGCCACATTAACCAAAGCGATTAATGGGTTTCACCTGCCCTCTCGGTTGGGCATGGGCAATTTTTCTGAGGTACATTAGTACTGTTGGTACACCAATTTTTTGGGGCCCTCGCCTACAGTGTAATCCAATTAATTTTTTGCCCACCTGCATTAAAGCTGACTTTACCTCAGCTGTGATGGGCAATGCAATGGGATATATTTATGTACCGCCGGTGGCTTCCTGGCACCCACCCATGCTGTGGGTCCACAGGGAGTTGTAACTGCATGTGTCCACTTCTAAAGAACCCCAGTCTGACTGGGGCATGCAGTGTGGGCCGAAGCCCACCTGCATTTAATCGGACGTTACCTCAGCTGTGATGGGCACTGCAATGGGATACATTTATGTACAGCCGGTGGGTTCCAGGGAGCCACCCATGCTGTGGGTGCACACGGAATTCCCATTGCGGAGTTGTACCTGCCTGTGACTATTTATAAAAAAACGCGGGGCATGCAGACACCTTGACAGAATGAATAGTGTGCGGCACATAGGTTCCCCATTGCTATGCCCACGTGTGTAGCTCCTGATGGTGGTGGCACAGGATTATATTTCTCATTGCTTATGTACAGCATTGTGGGCTATCGCCCCGCCCCTTTTAAAGAGGGTCGCTGCCTAGCCGTGCCAACCCTCTGCAGTGTGTACCTGCGGTTCCTCTGGCAGACGCACTTATAAATAGACATGAGGGTGGTGTGGCATGATTGCAGCTGAAGGCTGCGCAGGGACACTTTGGTGTGCGCTGTGGACACTGCGTCGTGCGGGTGTGGGGGGGGGGTTGGGCAGCATGTAACCCAGGAGAAGTGGCAGCGGAGTGTCATGCAGGCAGTGATTGTGCTTCGTTGGAGGTAGTGTGGTGCTTAGCTAAGGTATGCATTGCTAAAAGTTGTTGGGAGGGGGGGGCACTCTTGCCGCTATTTTGGCTTAATAGTGGGACCTGGGAACTTGAGATGCAGCCCAACATGTAGCCCCTCGCCTGCCCTATCCGTTGCTGTGTCGTTCCCATCACTTTGTAGAATTGCCCAGATTTTCACAAACGAAAACCTTAGCGAGCATCGGCGATATACAAAAATGCTCGAGTCGCCCATTGACTTCAATGGGGTTCGTTACTTGAAACGAACCCTCGAGCATCGCGAAAATTTCGTCCCGAGTAATGAGCACCCGAGCATTTTGGTGCTCGCTCATCTCTACTTATAATGTTTCAAGATCTTTTCTCTTCTGTATCATTCCCTTTCTCTTGTGCCAGCACCCTCTCCCCACTTTATTCCTGGGTTGCTTTTGTATTTCATGTTGTGCTAATTTCTGTGGCTCTCCCAGCTATACTCACTCTGTCGTTATGTCATGCTACTATGTTCTTTACAGGTATTACACATTGGCACTCAGTGTTTCTATGTATTGTTTCTCCTGCTGTGTCAGGTCTTTGTTAAGGCCCATTTAGACACAATAATTATTGCTCAAAATTCCCTCAGTTTTCGTTAAGCAGTCGCTTATCATTGTCTTTCAGCATGCTGAAAGACAATAATAAGCCCTACCAGGAATTCACAGCCAGGCACCCCGAGCGGGGTAGGAAGAACACAGCTGTCCTGCTGCATTCTTCATACCCCACTCGGAGCGCTTGGCTGTATAACAGCCAGGCGCTCCGAGCAGAGTACAGCTGGATACAGAAGACAAGAGGCGCCGCTTGTCTTCTCCATCCTTTACTTGGAGCGCTGAGCTGTATAACAGCGGGGCGCTCTGAGGGGGAATAGCTGGATGCAGAAGACAAACGGGTGGCCCCTCTTGTCTTCTGAATTCTCTATTAGGAGTGCAAAGTGATCGCTCCATGTTTAAGCGATCACCTTGCGCTATAAATGGACGCAACAGTTATCACTCAAATGTCGCTCAAAAGACATCTTTTGAGCGATAATCATTGTGTTTAAATGGGCCTTCATACTTTTTGAAAGTTCTATGTTATACTTTTTCTTTTCCATTCCCTTGGTAATGGAAATGTTCCCTTATAGCAGATGTTTGATTTTTGTGGTTTCTTTCCTGGATAGTAGAACACTGCTTGCTATGCTATTATACCTATCAAACTGAAACAAAACATTGCAGAAAAAATAATTAATTCAAGTGTGAACACAGCTTATCATACACCTGCAGACACTATCAAGAAAAAATATAGAAAACAAGCAATAAAAAAAATTGATAATTTTAATATTAAAGGTATTGAATAGGCTTAAACATTGATAGAATTTACTTCAGATAAGACCTCTATGAATCACACACTATACTCTATATCATACACTATATTTATAAACTCATAGGACAGGGGCTGCTGAGCCAAAGGGTGCACTATTTATACTTGCCTGCCTCCCCCTTCCTTTGCTGTTTGCCCAGGAATCTGCAATTCCGGGCAGAAAGACATGGGCAAATGCACAACTATGCTCGTCGCTACGAAGCAGAGTTGTGCATGAACCGATTTTCTTTCTTGGACCATTCAAACTCTGCACAATTGCGCATGAGTTCCAAAATAAAAACCGGAAGATAGGTCCTTCCCTCTCTTTCCCACACATAGTATTAGGGCAAGTCCTATCTTTTTTCGCACGTAATATTAATGCGCGAGAATACTGCTAGTGAAAAGTCAGAAATCAATGGTTTTGTTTCGTCCCCTTATGTGGTCATGATTTTCACGGCCACATAACGGGACTAAAATATGCCTTCTGACTGACACAGAATAAGCAACAAGCCACCATTATCCACCGATAGGAGACTGAATTAAATATCACTTTAACTGCAGACGAGATAAAGAAAATTTTTTGTAACTCACACTCAACTTCAACTTTCTATAGGTTCCAAGAATTGAATTATGTAGGTGGTACAAAACCCCAGTAAAGCTTAACATAACATATTTATCCCTTTGTTGGAAATGCTTAAAAAATATTTGTTCGTATAAACATATCTGGTTTTCATGCCTGCTTGTACAACCATTTTGGGAGGAAATACAAGGAATACTTCACCCTATTTTCAAATCTAATATTACTCTCTCCTTGAGATCATCCTTTTAAACTTGGACACAGCGGGCTTATTAATTAAAAACAAATCAGTTTTTCTGTTTCTTATAAATGCATCTAAAATCTTGATCCCCAGATAGTGGAGAGATAGTACAATCCCCTCTGTTCTAGAATGGTATAACGAGGTGATACTATCTGCTCCTTTGAAAAAATGAAAACCAGACGAGAAGGGGACATGGAGAAGTTCAAGAATCTTTTGGGTGTTTGGTTTACTGTCTTCTATGGAGACCACAGATGATCACCAGAAATTACTAATACCCCTTAGCCACTGGATTACTTCTACCCCACCACTATCATAAATACAGTTTAATAAAATGCTAAATATTATTTGCTGCAGAATAGCTACATACCTGTGCATGGAAAATAATGACGTGCTACAAAGTAGCAGTGATATGTACGGTAAAACTCTGCTCTTTTATATCCTGTGTTGAAACAATGAAATCCCTCATGGGAAACAAGTCTGAAATAGAATTAATGCAATTAAAAGTTAACTTTAAGTGTAACAGAGTTTTCAAACCACAGAAACAGTGAAGCACTATTAAGGCAAAAACACATGGGTGTATGTGCTAATACGCTTGCTGTTTTCTTTTTTTTCCGGATTATTCAAACTATGTACTATTGCGCGAGTTTGAAGTAAAAAAAGGGAGAAATAATTCCTGCCTTATCTTTCTCACACGTTAACGAGCGAGAATCCCAATAGTGGAAACAAAATCATTGAAATAAATAGTTTTGTTTGAGTCTCATTATGCTGCCGTGAAAATCGCAGTTGCATAAAGGAACTAAAACGCGCCCTTCTATTCAAGCACTTAAGCTGAGACTGTGACAAACTGATAATGTCAAAATTTTCTATTTTGCTAATTGAGATCAATGCAGGAAAGAGAACATGCAAGGGGGCAGAAATGATAACCCTGCAAATCTGGAGTATTTGTCATGTTTCATCTATATATATATAATGACGAAAGCCCTCACTGACTCACTCACTAACTGACTGACTCGCCACTAATTCTCCAACTTCCCGATGTCGTAGAAACATGAAATTTGGTAAGAGCATAGATTATGTCCAAAATAGGAAAATTAAAGATGTCCCAACTAGAGATGAGCGAGCACCAAAATGCTCGAGTGCTCGTTACTCGAGTCGAACTTCCCGCGATGCTCGAGGGTTCGTTTCGAATAACGAACCCCATTAAAGTGGCGACTCGAGCATTTTTGTATATCGCTAAGGTTTTCATTTGTGAAAATCTGGGAAATTCACGAAAGTGATGGGAACGACACAGAAACGGATAGGGCAGGCGAGGGGCTACATGTTCGGCTGCATTTCAAGTTCCCAGGTCCAACTATTAAGCCACAATAGCGGCAAGAGTGCCCCCCCCCCCCCGCACTGTCAGCATAAAGATCATTCTCTTCTGCCACAGCTGTAACAGCTGTGGCAGAGAATAACGATGTTAGCCCATTGAATTCAATGGAGCCGGCAATACAGCCGGATCCATTGAAAGCAATAGGCTGCCGGCGAGCGCGGGATGAATTTTTGGGAAGGGCTTAAAAATATAAGCCCTTACCTGAAAATCATCCTAAAATGTGTAAAAATAAAAATAAAAAATTATGTCAGCATAAAGATCGTTCTCCTCTGCCATAGCTGTAACGATGTTAGCGCATTGAATTCAATGGAGCCAGCAACACAGCCGGCTCCATTGAAAGCAATGGGCTGCTGGTGAGCAGGGAAGTGAGACCCCCCACCCCCCCCGCACTGTCAGCATAAAGATCGTTCTCCTCTGCCACAGCTGTAACAGCTGTGGCAGAGAAGAACGATGTTAGCCCATTGAATTCAATGGAGCCGGCAATACAGCCGGATCCATTGAAAGCAATAGGCTGCCGGCGAGCGCGGGATGAATTTTTGGGAAGGGCTTAAAAATATAAGCCCTTACCTGAAAATCATCCTAAAATGTGTAAAAATAAAAATAAAAAATTATGTCAGCATAAAGATCGTTCTCCTCTGCCATAGCTGTAACGATGTTAGCGCATTGAATTCAATGGAGCCAGCAACACAGCCGGCTCCATTGAAAGCAATGGGCTGCTGGTGAGCACGGAAGTGAGACCCCCCCCCCCCCCCGCACTGTCAGCATAAAGATCGTTCTCCTCTGCCACAGCTGTAACAGCTGTGGCAGAGAAGAACGATGTTAGCCCATTGAATTCAATGGAGCCGGCAATACAGCCGGCTCCATTGAAATCAATGCGCTGTGGGCAATCGCGGGATGAATTTTCGGGAAGGGCTTAAATATATAAGCCCTTCCCTGCAATTCATCCAGAAATGTGTAAAAATAAAAAAATATATATATACTCACCCGATCCTGGCAGACGGAGTTCAGCGGCGGCCGGCGGCAGTTCTCTGAACTGCTCTCTGTAGTATTCAGCAGCCGGGGATTTAAAATCCCCGGCTGCTGAATGAGCTGCCTCTGATTGGTCACAGCCTGACCAATCAGAGGCAGCTCTCACTTACACCCATTCATGAATTCATGAATGGGTGTGAGTGAGAGCTGCCTCTGATTGGTGAGGCTGTGACCAATCAGAGGCAGCTCATTCAGCAGGCGGGGATTTTAAATCCCCACCTACTGAATACTACAGAGAGCTGTTCAGGAGAACTGCCGGCCAGACGCGGCTGAACTCCGGCTGCAGCGGAAAGGTGAGTATCCATTTTTTTTTTATTTTTACACATTTTAGGATGATTTTCAGGTAAGGGCTTATATTTTTAACCCCTTAACGACCAGCCCATAGTGTTTTTACGTCCTCCCGAAGTGGGCTTTATTCTCTGAGGACGTAAAAACATGTGTCCTGCAGAGAATAATGCCCCTCGGGCTGTGGACGTGACAGCTCCATGCTGTCGGTGTCCGCAGGTGGCTGACAGCATGGAGCTGTCATCCCGGGCTGTTCGGAGCCCCCCCCCCGGCATTGCAATCGGCGCTATGCAATGGATAGCGCCGATCACAAAAAAGTAAATAAAAGTGCAATAAAAGTTAAAGATTCAGCTGCTCTGATGGATCGGATCCATCGGAGCAGCTGAAATTACTCACCGAGGTCCGCCTCACGACTCCCCGCTGTTCCGATGCTCTGGGCGCCGTAGCCGTCCTTCTGCGCATGCGCGCCAGGCGGCATTACGTCAGCCGCATGCGCAGAAGGCCCGGCGGCGCGGGAGACTTAAAATCTCCTGGCTCCCGGCTCCTGTAGGTAGCCGGGAGGCAGGAGATGTCAGTGGGGACTGCGGTGAGCGGTCCCCGGTACCGCGATCGTCGTTATACAATGGATAACGACGATCGCGGAAAAGTGAAAAAAAGTGTAAAAAAAGAAAAGTTTCACCTCCCCTCATGGATCGGATCCATGAGGGGAGGTGAAAATACTCACCTCAGGTCCGCCGATGTCCTCCGGCCGGTGTCGGGACCCCCCGCTGGCTTCTGCGATGTGCCGATGCGGCGCGCATGCGCAGAAGCCGACGAGCCCGGCAAATTCAAAATCTCCCTGCACCCGGCTGTCACAGTTAGCCGAGTGCAGGGAGATATGACTGGGGACCGCTGTATGCGGTTTCCAGTCATATGATCATCGTTATCCATCAGATAACGGTGATCATATAAAGTTAAAAAGTAAAAAAAAAAAAAAAAAGTTAAAAGTAAAAAAAAGTTTAAAAAGTTAAAGTTTCATCTCCCCTTATGGATCGTATCCGTAAGGGGGGATGAAATTACGTACCCAAGGTCCCGGATTTGTTTCCTGGTGGGATGTTGATCCACGCATCTTACCCCAGCTTCGGCGCATGTGCCCGTCAGCATGATGGCGGACGCATGAGCAAAAGCGAAATATTGCCCAAGAAATATAAAATCTCCCTGCTGCTGGCTACAAAAGGTAGCCAAGAGCCTGGAGATGTCACGGGGAGCCGCGGTATGCGGTTACTGGTCACGTGATCGCCGTTATCCAATGCATAATGGCGATCACGTAAAAGTTCTTTAAAAAGTGGCAGTTTCATTTCCCCTTGGGGGAGATGAAACATCTTCTCAGAGGCTTCCGCATTTGAATCCAGATGCGATTATCCTCCATGGACCCTTCCGGCTGCTGCGCATGCGCCCGCCGGCAAAATGCCGGACACATTCGCAGGAGCCGGGAAGCCCAGGAAATTTTAAATCTCCTTGCTCCCAGCAACCAATGGTCGCTGAGTGCTTGGAGCAGTGACCGGTGGCCTCGCTGAGCGGTCCCCGGTCACGTGATAAAGTAGCGATCTAACATTAGGCCGGTCACGCGTGACCAGAGAGGAATTACAGGTTCTGCATGCGCTTGATCAGTGGTAATCCACGGATCAATCACATGCATTGGATTACACAATTCCCCCCAATTAGCAGGTCGGAATTACGTAATCCACTCGCAGAAACAGAACACAGCATGCTATATTTTACCACGAATATCTGCAACCTAGAGCCCTTTGTGCTCTATGACCGCGGATATACTCGCACCCCATATGCAAACACATTGTGTACGGGCTGCGGGTACTTGAGTCATCTCTAAGCGACGGCACGGGAAATGCAAACAAAAAACCGCCTATGTGAGTAGGCAGTTATGCGCAGTACAACCGTACGCAGGGTCACAGCCGGGCTCACAGCTGGGATACTCTGCAGGCCTCGGCAAGCGGATTCCGCCTACGGCTACGTGAGTCCGGCGTTATTCAGACCGCTACCTGTAATCCGTAATTTACAAGAAGCCCCGGGAACGTTCGTCTTCCTGCAGTTCCAGGAGCAGCTTGTTGAGCGCCTTCTCTGTGAGACCGCTGCACCGCAGCAAGATTACAAAGCCTCACAGCGCCACTTTCTACACCCCATCCCCGCCGCTGAGGTTACGAAATACCCCCCAAAATACATGAGAGGACGGGGGGGATACCCGGTTTTCTTGCCCCATGTGCCCAACCCAACCAGCCTCCGTAATTACCCCTGTCTTCGGACATAAAACGCAGTTTATATTATTACCTTTATCTAATATTTAGGGAATGCCAAAAAATGGGGATGGCGGGGGGGGGGGGGGATTATTTTTAGGAAGCTGCTGCTCATTCAGGGATAGTATTAGCATAGGTCCTGTCTTCAAGAACCCCAACGGTCCTTTTTAGGGCTACATCTGACCATGTGCATTACTGTTGTGGCTGGCTGGGAGCAGTAGTGCACCATTTTTATTTATTTTTTTCATCTCGGACTGTGCAGGCCATTTCATCTATAGCATTCTCAGTCTGCAGTGTATTATACAGAGTTTAGGGAAAGAGCTGCTGCTGATATAGGGAAAGTGTAGGATCCTGTCTTCAAAAACCCCAAAGCTCCTTCATTGGACTACATCTGACCGTGTACATTATACTTTTGGCTTGTCTGGAGTTGTATTGCATCCATTTTTGTATTACGCATCTACGCCTGTTCCCAGCCTTTCAGTAATAGTTTTCTCAGGCTGCAGTGCCGCACAACCAGCTCTCACGGTGAAACTGCACTTAAATATTTCCTAGCCTGCTGCGAACGACTTCATTTATACCGTTCTGTGTCTGCAGTGCATGACACAGAGTGTTGGGACACAGCCACTTCTATAGGGAAAGTTATATACACTATATAGTCCGTATCCTCCATGCAAAAACCCCAAATCTCTGTGAGTAGTAAATTACCCCTAGGTATCAGCGCAAGACAGCGGGTTAATTTTTTCAAGTCACAGCATAGAACCTCTGCTATCTACAAGTCTCTGTGTGTAGTGAATTAAGCCACAGTTGTCAGTGCTATGCAGTGGGGTAACTTATTTGGGCCCTGCTCTATTCTTAATCCACCATGATGAGGAGTAGGGGTAAGGGTCGAGGACGTGGATGTGGATGCGGACGTCCAAGTGAGGGTGTGGGCACAGGCCGAGTTCCTGGTCGTGGTGAATCACAGCTGGCTGCTGCAGGATTAGGAGAGAGGCAAGTTTCTGGGGTCCCCAACTTCATATCACAATTTATGGGTCCACGTGGTAGACCTTTATTACAAACAGAGCAGGTCCTGTCGTGGAGGGCAGAAAATGCATCCAGCAATGTATCGACCACCCAGTCTTCTACGCAGTCCACTACTCCTGGCCTAGGGACTGCAACTCTGAATCCTCTGGCTACTGCTCCTCCTTCCTCCCAGCCTCCTCACTCCATGAAAATGACATATTCTGATGAGCAGACAGACCCCCAGGAACTGTTCTCGGGTCCCTGCCATGAGTGGGAAAAAATGACCAATGCCCAACCTTTGGAAAGTTCCCGGAGTCCGGGTGATAAGGCTGTGAACTTCTGCAACTGTCTCAAGAGCTTTTTGTGGGTGAGGATGATGATGAGACACAGTTGTCTGTCAGTGAGGTAATAGTAAGGGAGGTAAGTCCGAGGGAGGAGCGCACAGAGGATTCGGAGGAAGAGCAGCTGGACGATGAGGTGACTGACCCCACCTGGTTTGCTAAGCCAACTGAGGACAGGGCTTCAGAGGGGGAGGCAAGTGCAGCAGGAGGACAGGTTGGAAGAGGCAGTGAAGTGGCCAGGGGGAGAGGCAGGGCCAGAGCGAAGAATCCCCAACTTTTTCCCAAAGCACTCCCTCGCGGCAAGTCTCCGTGCAGAGGGCTAGGTGTTTAAAAGTGTGGATGTTTTTTAGTGAGACGACCGACGAACAGTATTGTGCAACCTGTGTCGCACGAAGATCAGCCGGGGAGCCACCAATACCAGCCTCACATACGTGCCATGGCTGGCCCACGTCTTCAAACTGGTGGTTTAGCGGTTTCTGAAAAACTGCCCCCACTTGTCTGACCTGCTCGGCAAGGTGCGCTGCGTCTGCGCACATTTATGCAAGTCCACCACGGACGCTGCCATCCTGAGGACCCTGCAACGTTGGTTTCAGCTGCCAGAGCACTGACTTTTGTGCGACGTGCCCACACGCTGAAATTCTATGCTGCACATGTTGGCCAGGCTGTACAAGCAGCGTAGAGCAATAGTGGAATACCAGCTGCAACATAGGCAGCTTAGTGGTAGTCAGCCTCCCCAATTCTTTACTGAGGAGTGGGCATGGATGGCAGATATCTGCCAGGTCCTCGGAAACTTTGAGGAGTCTACCCAGATGGTGAGCGGCAATGCTGCAATCATTAGCGTTACCATCCCGCTGCTTTGCCTGCTGAGAAGTTCGCTGCAAAGCATAAAGGCTGACACTTTCCGGTTGGAACAGAAGATGGGGATGCCAGTATGTCGCTTGATAGCCAGACCACCGTCATGTCTATATCTAAGCGCGATTTTGGAGGAGGAGGAAGAGGGGGAGGAGCAGGAGGAGGAGGGGGAAAAGACAGCTGGGCACACTGCAGAAGGTACCCATGCTGCTTGCCTCTCATCTGTTCAGCGTGTATGGGCTGTAGAGGAGGAGGAGGATCCTGAAAGTCATCTTCCTAGTGAGAACAGCTATGTGTTGCGTACTGGTATCTTCACACACATGACTGACTTCATGTAAGGCTGCCTTTCTCGTGACCCTCACGTTAGACGCATTCTGGCCAACACGGATTACTGGGTGTACACCTTTCTCGACCCACAGTATAAGGAGAACCTTTCCACTCTCATTCCTGAAGAGGAAAGGGGTGCGAGATTGATGCAATACCACAGGGCCCTGGTGGAAAAAGTGATGCTAAAGTTCCCATCTGACAGCGCTAGTGGCAGAAGGCACAGTTCCGAGGGCCAAGTAGCAGGGGAGGCGTGGAGATCAGGCAGCATGTTTAGCGCAGCAGGGGAACACTCTCCAAGGCCTTTGCCAGCTTTATGGCTCCCCAGCAAGACTGTGTCACCACTCCCCAGTCAAGGCTGAGTCGGATAGAGCACTGTAAAAAGATGGTGAGGGAGTACGTAGCCAATCGTACCACCGTCCTCCCTGATGACTCTACTACATACAACTATTGGGTGTCAATGCTGGACACATGGCACGAACTTGCGCTGTACTCCCTGGAGGTGCTGGCCTGCCGTGCTGCTAGCGTCTTGTCAGAGAGGGCGTTTAGTGCAGCTGGGGGAATCATCACAGATAAGCGTACCCACCTGTCAAATGCCAGTGCCGACATGCTTACACTCACAAAAATGAACAAAGGCTGGATTTCCCCAGACTTCTCTTCTCCACTGGCGGAAAGCAGTGGAACCTAATGATTCTTTTCACTGCAACAGGAGAAAAATGCATTCTCCATCACCGGAAAAAAAGGGGTAATTAACTTTGTCAATCACTCTCGGATATTATTACTCCTCCTCCTACTATACCACCTCCTAAAACAGCATGTCATCACGCTGAACTGCCAATTTTTCTCCGGCCCAAAAGGCTCTGCTTACAATTTTTTTACAATTTTTCAAAGTTTCAAAAGTATTGTATTGCTACTTTACCAATTTTTTTCACAGGGCTGCCTCCAGCCTCTGTTACAAATTAAGCAACAGCGAGCTGTATCTTTAAAAGATGTTTATGGGTTGAGCAATTTTTCAGGGGTGCACTTGTACTCTTGGTACACCAATTTTTTGGCCCTCACCTATACTGTTATCTAACTAATTTTTCCGTCCTGCGCCTACACTCATGGTACACCAATGTTTCAGGGGTTCGCTATACTCTTGCTACAGAAATGTTACAGGGGTCTGCCTATACTGTGGGTGCACAAAGACTTCCTATCGCGGTGTTTTACCTATGTGGCACAAATACACTGACTGACTAGGACAGAAATGTGGGCCTTGGCGGAGTGAAACTCTCCCATGTTTGGGCACTCTGATTTCTTCCTGTGTAATACCATCTTTGGGCACTGATAGCATAGGCGAGCCCAAGGAACTCAAAGACTTCCCCTTGCGTTGTTGAGCTATCTGACATCTACACAGAATGAATAGTGTATGGACACATGGATTTCCCATTGCTATGTAACTCAGGGCACCTTGGGTCACACAAGGTGGAGGCTGGAACCGAGCCTGACCCTGGGCCCGCTCAGGTGCTTCCCACACTGACTATTGCGAGTCCTACCTCGGTCACGTTTTTTTGGCCTTGTTATGCCACCTCGTCCTGCTTGGGGTCAGGGGATCAGCACTGGGCAGCATGTATTTTCTCTCGTGTTACCACAGTTATCTGAGACACTGGTTTGGGCCAAACAAAAGGAGCGTTACTGCATTAATGAGACATTCACAGCTGTACTATCATCGGAGTCCGCTTTATGCCCACGATTGCTGAGGGTGTGTGCAGAGGCCGAAGTTCTGGGGGAAATGCAACTGCGCCTGGTTTGGCCCGTGGAACTACTTCCTGGTTCATTCAGTATTTGGAGTGATGAAAGCAACCGCAACTAATTAAATGAGATGTTCACAGCTGTACTAGCATCAGAGCCCGCTTTATGCCCACGATTGCTGAGGGTGTGTGCAGAGGCCGAAGTCCTGGGGGTAATGCAACTGCGCCAGGTTTGGCCCGTGGAACTTCTTCCTGGTTCATCCAGTCTGTGGAGCGATAAAAGCAACCACAACTAATTAAATGAGACGTTCAGCATTGGTCCCATACAAAAATGCTCGAGTTGCCCATTGACTTCAATGGGGTTCGTTACTCGAAATGAGCTCTTGAGTATTACGGAAAGTTTGACTCGAGCAACGAGCACCCGAGCATTTTAGTGCTCGCTCATCTCTAATGACAGGCATCCACATTATCAGTCTAAGGGAATCTTGTCAGATATCCAATGCCCAAATCCCTGGAGGTGTCTTCAAAAGGCACAGGGAGAGAGTCAAGAGGAGAAACCCACAGGTTAAAGACCTCAGTCGCATAAACACAACAAAGTAAAATAATGTTTAAAAATACGCTACTGGAGAATGGATATTAAGCAATGTGAAAGATAGATGCACTTAATTCATAGATGTGTCCTTTCCAAGGTAGGACGCCTCTAATTTCAGGTAGATCCTTGATAATCCAAGAGACTCTTGGGTGGCTTCAATTGATTAATTATTTTATTTAAGGATGACAAACATACATACAGCAAATGTTTTATTAGTGTAGATACAGCTAAAATCAAGTGTATGGGCAGCTGTATAATGACAAAGGGGTTGTACTCACAGGATAGGAGATGACTTGCTGATTGGTGTGGTTTCATTGAAACTGGGCTCCCATATCCTGCTCTCCTGTCACTGTGGGGGTTGCTTCACACACTATTAGAAGTTTCCACTGGACTTCTGAGCACAGAATGACCCGGGATGTAAGTGAAAAAGTTACTACTTATACTCGTATAGATTTGTGGCGAAAATTCAGTATATCAGTCTGCTCAGCTCCTCCTGCTCTATAACATGCCACCTGTCGAAGGATTGCATTTCAGTGCAACACATTCCATTTAGTCTATTTACAAGGGATATATAATTCCTAAACTTCAATGTAGAGAAGGCTTGTTTCACTTATAACATATACTATTATGCTGTTGGCATCTCCTAAACAGTCCGCAATCAAATTCAATAATTGGACTCTGGAGAAGGATGATGAATCAAATGATTGTGACTGAAGAGCTGAATATTGCAAATAAAGATTTTTTTACTCTATTAAGGCCACCTGCAGACGGGCGGGTCAGATCCGGCGGCGAGAATTCTCCTGCAGGGAGGAGCGCGTACTCACCTGCGCCCAGTGGCCCCGGCTCTTTCATGTGCTGGCTGCCGGGCAGCCGGCGCATGCGCAGACCGGAGCCGGCGGCCGGGTGAGTGACGTTTCTGTGCTAGGCTCGGAAATAGGACATGCCGCGTTCTGTTTGCCGCGCGACATTTCGTGCGGCCAAACCGCGGCTGTCTGCATAGGAGTGCGTATTGTAATGCACTCCTATGCAGGCTTTCAGTGTGCAGGCGGTCTAACTTGTGATGACTAATTCACCCATACAATGAGAGTCTTAAGGTACCTTTACACGAATAGACTGTTGGGCACAAAAGCGCCCAACAGCCGTTCTAGCAACTATCACTCCTGTGCTCTTATAGAGAGTCTGTTAATAAAATTTGCGGATGACACAAAACTAGGAGGGATAGCTAACACTGGGGAAGAGAGAATATTCAAAAAGATCTAGAAAAGCTTGAACAGTGGCCATTAAATACCTTGTTAAGTACCATAACAGAATGGTATTCTGATCACATGACCTCAAGGACATTTAAGTTACTGCACTTAAGAATTGTAATTACATTTGTCAGAGACAACTAATAAAACGAATTTCATAAATAATTAAAAAAATAGGATGGTACAAGTAGAAAGAAATAACTTTGAACACAGCGCTCTGACATCACCCACAATTTTACAGTTTTAAATGCGGTGTGTACTTTATATTGTGCATGAAAGGCCAGATGAAGATGCTGATGCGGCGTTGAAACGTGTAGCCAATAAACTACTTTTCTCTGTCCCGGGTCTCCTGTTTCAAGCATGACAAATTTCCACTTCTTCCTGCTGCATTGAAGTCTTGTTGACATAGGTTGCTACCTGTCCATCAGGGAGGCTGCTGTATTTGACAGGCTTCTTGGTGAGTTGTGCAGCTGCATAACCGGTTTAGGTAACACTATGCCAACTGATAATTGTATCCTTGGTATGGTATCCATACTATGCTGCACAATGGAGCGCTATTTTTTTCTGTTTCGAAAGTTCTTGTTGCAACAGAGAACTTTTTGCTAATCCATCAGACTTTATTTGATTTAATTTCACCATTTTAGTTTTCCTATTTTGAATTAAGTTTTAATTTATGAAGTGTCTGTTTTATACTTTCACAGTTTTTTCAGTACATTACAGTCTTGGCTTGGTTTTTAAATGTTTCTGTTAATTGATCACACCTAATTATAAAGTTAAAACTTGGCTTGAATTGACTGACTTTTTTCTATATTTATTTTTACTTTTGTTTTGCTTCTACCTTGCACTATCCTCAGGGAATAAATCCACTCACACACATACTTTAAATAAGCTCATTGCAGAGACGTCTGATACTTCGGAGGGAATATGCTATTGATTTACATGTAGTTGAAAACCCGAGGTAGGTACCTTATTGAAAACAATTGATATAATAATATTAATTATAACTATGTAGATCAATTATTTGTTTTACAATGGTCTGCACTATAGGTTTTAACAAAAAAGGGCATTAAGAAAATATTTATTTTACAGTCAAAGGCTGAAATCCATATCAATATTCAAATATTAACACTAAATCCTCCGATACACTAGTGTATTTAGGTTCGTGCGCTGTCCGTGTTAATTCACAGAGAGCACACAGACCCATTATAGCTTATGTGGGTATGCACACTGACGTCTTTTTATGCAGACCGATAGCCCGCATGGAAAAGCTCATTGCTTGTCCTATTCTTGTCTGTATCATTGATGAGAATTAAGACATCTAAATGCATTTCAGTGTGCAGGCTGTCAATATATTGAACAACAGATGGACAGGTGTCCATACAGTATCCAATGAGAATTGCACCCAAGCTTCTCAGGCACAATTTAGACATACATTTAGGCAAGTGTGTCGGAGGCCTAAGGTCTATGGGCTCATAAAACCTGATGCTCTATATGGTGCCAGCTAAAATAGAAGTGGCATCAAATATGATATATCAATTTGGAGGTATACAGATGTTGCAAGCAGTAAAATGAGTGTAATGCTGTGATAGTTCAATTTTATTCATTGTAGTATATTGTAGTTGGATTATCATAACTTGATGAATGTCAAGTTAACATTTGCTACATTTGTACTTTGGTACAATAAGACTTCATAGAAGCCAACAGTTGCCTTATTATGGCTCTGAACAGCTGGGAAGTTGTAGAGAGATTTAATATAATCATGTTCATGAGACATAAGAAAAGGAAAATGCAAATGGGATATGATTAGCTCAGTTAAATAAGTAGAATTCAAAATTATGTGGTAATACTTAGCTCCTAAAATCCACCAGATATTTTATTGTGCATTGTGGGTATAAGTTAGCCAAGAATCACATACTCGATGTAAAGAATTATTGCAGGTAATGTAGACAGTAGTAAAATCTAATTTGTAGGAAAATAATTAACATTTTGAGTTAAGAAAGTATTTGAAAAAGTAAAATAGCTGGAGATGGTCAGGAGGTCAGAACCTACCAAGCGCTCTACATCTCACAGTTTCCCTACTTCCCATAGAAGTTAAGCAAGCAAGCTTCACTGTTTCTGTACCTCAGTAGCTGCGGAAGCCACACAGCTCGGTGTTCTATGCTGTTTGCATAACTTCAATTTGACTTCTCTGGACTTCTCTAGGAAATAAAATTCTTAGTATTATACTTGCACATAGATAAGGCACACAAAAGTTGCCAGTCCCACCAATACTGGTAGTAGTCCATGCATGCTTACAGCCTGTTAATGATGCCAAATACAGTAAAGCTCAGCAGGCTGTCTTGCACCTCTAAAGAGAATCAAACTGGTACTGCCTCCCCGGGCTGCCCCAGCATATAAAGTTGGACTAAATGCTGCAAATTGGTGGGACTGGCACTCTTGTATGCCTTATCTATATGCAAGTATAATACTAAGCAGCCATTCCTACCAATGAGTGGTAGGCGTGTGAGTGGTTGTTCATCAGTATATTGCACCTGTGCAATGCTCCCTCATATAGCAATTTTTTTGTTATGTGTTGGGATTTCTATACCTGCCTTTGTACTTTGTATCAGTATAACAGTAAGTATGGCTTCCATCTGTGATTTTTGAATTAATGTCTCCTTTTTCTGTGATTTATGCTAGAAATGAGGCCAGAAGAGCCATTCAACAAAACAGAATTTGTATTTCAAGGTTTAACGGATAACCCACTGATACAGTACATATTTTTACTAATATTTCTAAATATCTACTTAATAATAGTTTGTGGAAATGGTGTAATATTTGTTGTTATTTGGCAGAACTCTCAACTGCACACTCCTATGTACATCTTTTTATTAAACCTGTCCATCATTGACATTGCTTCTACCTCAAATATTCTACCAAAGCTTTGCATTATGGTCTTCATACAGACAATATCCTTTGAGGACTGTATAACTCAACTATATCTTTTCATTTCATTTGTTTGCACTGAGGCTTTCCTTCTTGCAGCCATGGCATATGATCGTTATGTAGCCATTTGCTACCCTTTACATTATATTATTATAATGAGTTTCAAGCATACTGTTGGGCTATCTGTTACAGCATGGATGGCTGGACTTTTGAGTCCAGTTGGACACGTTACCCTCATATCAAAAATGTCCTTTTGTGCTTCTCATGTAATTGGTCATTTTTACTGTGATATTTCCCCATTGTTAAAGATCTCATGTAGCAATATATATGATGTAGAAATGTTAACCTATGTGGTAGGGATACTTGTGGGATTTTTTACATTAATTTTTACATTGTTATCATATGTTTTCATCATTTCGAAAATTCTTAGTATCAAATCCAAGCCAGGTCAAGGTAAAGCTTTTTCCACTTGCTCTTCACATCTAACTTGTGTGATTATGTTTTATGGAACAATGATGTGTTTGCACATGAGACCCACATCAACTTATTCCTCTAAATTTGACAAGTGCTTTGCTCTTGTATATGCTGCCTTGGTTCCATTGTTGAATCCTTTCATTTACAGTTTAAAAAACAAAGAAATTATAAAAGGGTTGAGAAAATTTAAGGGCCAAATAATAATAAAAAATCTTCTAACCATTAAAAATTCAATTTAAACTGGAAAATTGAAAATTAATAAGATACCTACTGCAGAGGGTAACCACCATTTTTTAGATGACCGTGTTTGATTAAAAGAAACATTTTAGATAAGTCGTCAAACAGACCAAAGCAAAATGTATGATAAAGAGGAACTGAAAATTAAACTAGAAATATAATTTACTCTTGTATGTTTCATTTGTGTGTGCTATGTATGTTTCAGTGATTAATGCTAATGTCTTGTCAAAGCCACATCATTGATATGTCTTCCATATAATGAAAAGAAAACCCTACCACAGACTTCTTTCTGCGTATATATGCGAGACACAGCCTATTGTTTTCAATTGTCGCGTATATCCCCCCCAGCCCATGCCCAATTACATTGCGTATGGGCTGTGGGTATACTTGTCATTGCTAAGCAACGGCACAGGAAATATTTTAAAAAAAAGTGTACTGCGCATGATCGCCTGCATGAGTATGTGGCCATGGGCAGGACTATTACGACGCCATACACAGCTGTATGCAGGGTCACGGCTGGGTTCAAGGTCGTACAATGCTACGGGAGCCCCACTGCGTTTTATGCTTCTGGCCATGTGATCCCAGCCTACTAGTTACAATTTTCATCTCTTTGTCAGATCTCCCCTCAGAATGGGGTTAACTACAGTATTTACAATATCCAAAACTGAGGGTTTCTTCCCTAGTATAATAAGTAAGAGGCAAGATATACTGATGCTAGGGCCTGTACACTTTCGATAAATACCTTTTAAGGAACCTTTCACATGGGGCAGAATATGCAGCCTGACGCAACGCAAGCCACAGTAAATTCTGCACCACAATCCTCAGGATACCAGAGGATGTTGATGCAGAATTGAAAATGGCTTAAAACCTGCCTGCAATTCTGCATCAAAATCTGCAGTTTAGACCTGCAGATTTGGCCTACTGTGTAATTCTGTTCTTTGTGAGAGGTCCATAGCAGTATCATCGCAGTCTTGTTTAATGTATCTAATTCTCTTCTCTGCGATTATGGAAATCTCTTGCTGCTTGCCTGTTGCTTTCTTTGGTCATTTGGTAGCAGCCTAGAGTCAGAGGCGTAACTTGAAGCTACTGGGCTCCGATGCAAAACCTGTAACAGGGCCCCCAACTATAATGCTTTACTTATAGTACTGGGTTCCCTGTATGGAGAAGAGAGGCCTTATGGGCCCCTAAGGCTCCTGGGCCCGGGTGCAACCGCATCCCCTGCATCCTCTATAGTTACGCCCCTGCCTAGAGTCAAAAATACCATTTGGTCTCATAACCATTGACATCTCTCCCACACTTTCAGATATGTTTGATACATATCCTCCATAGTAGCCTGCATGTCGCTCAGCCTGCTCTGCTAGGCTTCTCCACCTATTCAGTGTCAGTGTTTTTTTAATGTCTTGAGGTAACTTTTGTACAGTTCATACTTCCTCTCAAGTTTTACCTCAGATTTTGTTGCTTTATATCACAATTCTCCTGACAGAACCAGGCTCTCCTTTTCTTTTACCTAATCTTTCCTCATGCATTTGACTCCTCCCACTTCTTTTCTCACTTCCTAGCATTGATGATAGGTTTAGTTCTTTCTCACTTTCTGGCATTGATGGGAGGTCTAGTTCTTTCTTGCTCCCTGGCTGTCAGGGTTCAAACCTAGGGGCTCCTGTGCTCCAGATGTCGGCTCTTCCTGTTGAGCTATCAGCTCTCTGCACATGATCCTTTTCTGAATCCTTGCTTCTTGTTCCTTGCTCCTGATCCAGTTCTTGATTGGCTCTGCCTTATTCCAAGATTGGACTCCCTATAAAGCCTGGCCCTTCACTCATTCCTTGTGAGATTATTGTGCTCTTTGCCTGTAGTCAAGTTCCACCACTTGCCAGCTCCTCTAAACCTACTGCTGCCATTCCTGTGTACTGACCTCTAGCTCAACCTGACCACGCTACCTGTCTGCTACTCTAAACCTACTGCTGCCATTTTTGTGTACCGACCTTTGGCTTCACCTAATCATGCTACCTGATAGATACATATGAAATAGATAGATATATAGATAGACCTGAAATAGATAGATAGACAGACAGACAGGCAGATAGATAGGTAAATAGACCTCATGCACATGGGCTGATTGAAATTGCAAAATCCGCAGCGCGCCTGTGCCTCGGGATTCCACAGCAAATACCGCTCATAGCATGCTAAGGAAAAGTGATTTTTCATGCAGACGAGCGGAAACCAATTGGGGATTTCACGCGGATAGCTTCCATTGAAGTCAATGGAAGCTGTCTGATCCGCGGCTCTTGCACAATTGACATTGCAGAAATGTTGCGAATTCTGCATAATTTCTAGGCCAGAGAATGACAGGTACGCAGGGTCACCAGCTGTGGTCAGGTGCGGATCCCACTGTAGGATTTTACATGCGAAATCCAACTCACCCGCATGTGTATGCGGCTGTAGACAAATAGATATGACATAGATAGATAGATCGATAGATAGATATGAGAGAGAGAGAGAGACAAGAGAAAGAGATAGATAGATAGACTGATCACACTGCCGGACATGTGATTGGTGTGGTGCGGCCGACAGTGCGACTAGCCGGCAATGCACTGAATGTGCATTTGCATATGGTGGAGAGAGGCCTCTGGGCCCTCAGCCCCGGGGCCTTGTTGCCATTGCGCCCCCTTACGGTACGCCTATAACAGAGGTGTAAAAACATGACGGCCATGTAGACTAAGGCCTCGGTCAGACGGGCGTTTTTTCGCGCGATTTGCGCATGCGATCCCCGCATATATAGACCCAATGCTTCGCAATGGGATCGGTCACATGTCCGCTTTTTATGTGGATGTGCGATAAATTATAGGACACAACGGATCGCAGAACGCGCCTATCTGCGTTCTGCGATTTCTTGTGTTCTATATATGAGCTCAATGGGGCCGTGGCAGCAGCGCCGACCCCATTGAGAACATATACTATAAAGATTGTTCTCCTCTGCCACAGCTGTAACAGCTGTGGCAGAGAAGAACGATGTTCGCCCATTGAATTCAATGGAGCCGGCAATACAGCCGGCTCCATTGAAAGCAATGGGCTGCCGGCGAGCGCGGGATGAAATTTCGGGAAGGGCTTAAAAATATAAGCCCTTCCCTGAAAACCATCCTAAAATGTGTAAAAATTAAAAAAAAAAAGTATACTCACCTTTTCCCTGCAGACGGAGTTTAGCCGCGTCCGGCCGGCAGTTTTCCTGTACTGCTCTGTGTAGTATTCAGCAGGCGGGGATTTAAAATCCCCGCCTGCTGAATGGGCTGCCTCTGATTGGTCACAGCCCTCACCAATCAGAGGCTACTCTCACTCACCCATTCATGAATTCAGGGACCAATCAGAGGCAGCTCTCAGCTATTGAATGATAGCCTGCTGAATCCCTGCCTGCTGAATACTACACAGAGCAGTTCAGGAGAACTGCCGGCCGGACGCGGCTGAACTCTGTCTGCAGGGAAAAGGTGAGTATACTTTTTTTTTTTTTTTTACACATTTTAGAATGGTTTTCAGGGAAGGGCTTATATTTTTAAGCCCTTCCCGAAAATTCATCCCACGCTCGCCAGCAGCCCATTTCTTTCACAGCTATGGCAGAGGATAGTGGGCAGCGCTGGGCCGTTTCGCCGAAAACGCTGCTAGCTGCAGATTTTTCGGCGAATCGTCGGCCCCGGTCACACAATTTGCGGATGCACATCCATCATGCGCAGATCGCGCGAAAAAACGCCCGTGTGACCGAGGCGTAAAGCCCCGGAATCGGGTAGTGTGACAAAGTCCAACTATCAGCCACCGCAGCCTGCAGTCCCCAGTCACATGATCACTGTTATCCTACGTAAAAGTTAAAAAAAGTTTTTAAAAACTGATCCATGAGGAGAGCTGAAACTACTCACCTCTGGCCACCACAATGTCTGGCGATGATCTGGTCCTGCAAGCAACCATGCTTCTACACACCACCAGCAAAATGTGCCAGAGCTGCAGCAGGTATGTCTGTGACTAGAGACAATGCTTAGTAGTGGACCGCTTCCAGTAACTTTTACATGGAAAAAATGATAAATGTTAAAATGTCTCTTGGCACATGATTCGACAGTTGTTTAGGTTGGGGAAGTCTGTGTGGCTATTTATAATAAAATTCTTCACAGTTTAGACTATATGAAATCTACCTTTTATTAATAATTATTAAAAACCTTTACCACAGTAGGGCACACCTGACAGTACAACACAAACACAACTGACGAACGTATGGGTGGAACACTGAGGATTGGCAGCCGATATGATGATATGATGTATATTGATAATGTCCGCCAATCGTAAATCTCTTTCCTCAAGGCGTCATCGCGTCATGTCCCAGAACCCGATATAGTGATTCCCCGGGGAGTCAATGACTCCTCACCAATGGTGGGCTCTTTGTTAGTATGCAATACCACTTTGGTTCATGTCGGAGGAAGGGCCTAGTGAAAATGAGGGATAGTCACAGGTCACTATTATGTACAAGACTCCCTGAGTATCGATAAAACGGCCAGATAGGTAGAACACCGCGATGGGAAGACTTAGTGCACCCATAGTATACACAGACCCCTGTAATATTCCTGTAGCAAAGGTATAAGCTGAACCCAGTAACAGTCATGTGGCAGACGTCTAGGGAGACCCCAGTAACATTTCTGTAGTAACAGTATAGACAGACCCCAGTATTATTTCATTAGCAGAAGTATAGGCAGACCCCTGTAACATTTATGTAGCAGAGGTATTGGAAGACCCCAGTAACATTTGTGTAGCAGCAGTATATGTAGACCCCTGTAACATTTCAGTAGCAGCAGTACAGGCAGAGCCCAGTATTTGTAACATTTCAGTAGTAACAGTATAGACAGACCCCAGTAACATTTCAGTTGTAACAGTATAGACAGAGCCGAGTAACATTTCTGTAGTAACAGTATAGGCTACATTTATGTAGCAGAAGTATAGGCAGACCCCTGTAACATTTCTGTTGCAGCAGTATAAGCAGACCCCTGTAACATTTTTGTTGCTGAAGCATAGGCAGGCCCCTGTAACATGTCTGTAGTAGAAGTATAGGCAGACCCCAGAAACATTTCTGTAGCAGCAGTATAAGCAGACCCCTGAAACATTTATGTAGCAGAAGCATAGGCAGACCCCAGTACCATCTTTGTTGCAGAAGTATACGCAGACCCCTGTTACATTTACGTTGCAGAAGTATAGGCAGACCCCAGTACCATTCTTGTAGCAGCAGTATAGGCAGACTAATGTAACATTTAAGTGGCAGCAGTATAGGCAGACCCCAGTAACATTTTTGTAGCAGAAGTATGCACAGACCCCTGTAACATTTCTGTAGTAACACGATAGACAGAACGCAATAACATTTCTGTAGCAGAAGTATAGGCAGACCCCTGTAACATTTTTGTAGCAGCAGTAAAGGCATACCCCAGTACCATTTCTGTAGAAGAAAAGGCAGACCCCAGTAACATGCCTGTCGCCACAGTATAAGCAGACCCCTGTAACATTTATGTAGCAGAAGCATAGGCAGACCCCAGTACCATTTTTGCAGCAGAAGTATACGCAGACCCCCTGTAACATTAACGTGGCGGAAGTATAGACAGACCCCACTAACATTTTTGTTGTAACGGTATAGACAGAGCCGAGTAACATTTCTGTAGTAACAGTATAGGCAGATCCCAGTAACATCCTTGTGGCAGCAGCATAGGCAAACCCCTGTAAAATTAACGTGGCAGCAGTATAGGCAGACCCCAGTAACAGCCTTGTGGCAGCAGTATAAGAAGACCCCTGTAACTTTCTTTTAGCAGAAGTATAGGCAGGCAGACCCCAGCAAAATTTCTGTAGTAATAGTATAGGCCAACCTCTGAAACATTGGGATACCATGAGCGTAAGCGAAGGCCGGAAAAATTAGTTGGATAAGAGTGTAGGCGTGGGCCCCAAAAATTAGTGTACCAAGAGTACAAGTGTACCTCTGAAAAGTTTATCAACCGAGAGGGCAGGTGAAATCCATAAACATTTTTTTTAAAGATACAGCTCACTGTTGCTTAATTTGTAACAGAGCCTGAAGGCAGCCCTATCGAAAAAATTGGTTCATGTTACAGTCTCAATACTTTTGAAACTTAGAAAAATTGTTAAAAAAATTGGTAGATGTAGATGAGTCTTTTGGGCCGCAGAAAAATTGGCCGTTCAGCGCAATGACATGTTGTTTCTGGAGGAGGAGTAGCAGGAGGAGGACTAATGTCAGAGACAGATTGGCAAAGCTAAATGCCCCGTTTTACTGGTGACAGAGAAGAGTGCTTTTATCTGCGGTTGCAGCGAAAAGAATCTTTAGGTTCCGCTGCTCTCCGCCGGTGGAGAAGAGAAGTCTGGGGAAATCCAGGATTTGTTCATCTTTATGAATGTAAGCATGTCGGCACTGTCAGTTGACAGGCGGGTACGCTTGCTCGTTATGATTCCCCCAGCTGCACTAAGCATCCTCTCTGACAAGACGCTAGCGACAGGGCAAGCCAGCACCTCCAGGGCATACAGCGCAAGTACGTGTCATGTGTCCAGCTTTGACACCCAATAGTTGTATGGGGCAGAGGCATCACTGAGGACGGTGGTACAATTGGCTGTGTACTCCCTCACCTTCTTTTTACAGTGCTCCCTCCGACTCAGCCTTGACTGGGGCGTGGTGATGGAGTCTTGCTGGGGAGCCATAAAGCTGGCAAAGGCCTTGGACAGTGTTCCCCTGCCTGCGCTGAACATGCTGCCTGATCTCCGCGCCTCCCCTGCTACTTGGCCCTCGGAACTGCGCCTTCTGCCGCTAGCACTGTCAGATGGGAAGTTTACCATCAGTTTGTCCACCAGGGCCCTGTGGTATTGCATCACTCTCGAACCCCTTTCCTCTCCGGGAATGAGAGTGGAAAGGTTCTCCTTATACTGGGGGTCGAGAAGGGTGTACACCCAGTAATCCGTAGTGGCCAGAATGTGTCTAACTGGAGGGTCACGAGAAAGGCAGCCTAACATGAAGTCAGCCATGTGTGCAAGGGTACCAGTACGCAACACATGGCTGTCCTCACTAGGAAGATCACTTTCCGGTTACTCCTCCTCCTCCTCCTCGTCCACAGGCCATACACACTGAAAAGGTGGGAGGCAAGCAGCATAGGTACCCTATGCAGTGGGCCCAGCTGTCTCTTCCCCCTCGTACTCCTGCTCCTCCCCCCCTCCTCCTCCTCCTCCAAAACGCGCTGATATATAGACATGAGGGTGCTCTGACTATCAAGCGACATACTATCTTCCCCCATCTCCTGTTCTGACCGCAAAGTGTCAGCCTTTATGCTTCTCAGCAGGCATAGCAGAGGAATGGTGACGCTAATGATTGCAGCATCGCCACTCACCATCTTGGTAGATTCCTCAAAGTTTCCGAAGACCTGACAGATGTCTGCTATCCAGGCCCACTCCTCGGTAAAGAATTGGGAAGGCTGACTCCCACTACGCTGCCCATATTGGAGTTGGTATTCCACTATTGCTCTACGCTGCTCATACAGCCTGGCCAACATGTGGAGCGTAGAATTTCACCGTGTGGGCACGTCACACAGCAGCCGGTGCTCTGGCAGATTAAACCGATGTTGCAGGGTGCGCAGGGTGGCAGCATCCCTTGTGGACTTGCGGAAATGTGCGCAGATGCGGCGCACCTTGCCGATCAGGTCTGACAAGTGCGGGTAGTTTTTCAGAAACCGCTGAACCACCAGATTGAAGACGTGGGCCAGGCATGGCACATGTGTGAGGCTGCCGAGCTGCAGAGCCGCCACCAGGTTACGACCATTGTCAGACATGACCATGCCCAGTTGCAGGCTCAGTGGCGAAAGCCAGAGGTCGGTCTGCTCAGTCAGACTCTGCAACAGCTCAGGGGCCGTGCGCCTCTTGTCACCTAGGCTGAGTAGTTTCTGCACGGCCTGCTGACGCTTGCCCACCGCTGTGCTGCCGAATCCCGCCACACCGACTGCTGACGACGCGCTGCTCACATTTCTTAATTGAGAGGTAGAGGTTGCGTAGGAGGAGGAGGAGGGGGAGGGTTTAGAGGAGGTGGCATAGGCTGCCGCAGATACCAGAACCGAGGAAGGACCCGCAATTCTGGGTGTGGGTAGGACGTGTGCGGTCCCAGGCTCTAACTCGGTCCCAGCCTCCACCAAATTCACCCAATGTGCCGTCAGGGAGATATAGAGGCCCTGCCCGCCAGTACTTGTCCACGTGTCCGTTGTTAAGTGGACCTTCCCAGTAACCGCATTGGTGAGTGCACGATTGATGTTGCGGGAGACGTTCTGGTGTAGGGCTGGGACGGCACACCGGGAAAAATAGTGGCGACTGGGGACCGAGTAGCGTGGGACCGCCGCCGCCATCATGTTTTTGAAAGCCTCCGTTTCCACAAGCCTGTACGGCAGCATCTCCAGGCTGATCAATTTGGCAATGTGCACGTTTAAAGCTTGAGCGTGCGGTTGCGTGGCGGCGTATTTGCGCTTGCGCTCCAACGCTTGGATGGAGCCGAGGACAGCAGAGGTGAGGGTGTGGGTGCAGGCCCCGAGGCGCTCGTGCCTGTGTCCTGAGAGGGGGGTTGGATCTGAGTGGCAGGTTGGGGCACAGGGGGAGAGGCAGTGGTCCGACCCAGAGGCGGTGAACGGCCTTCGTCCCACCTTGTGGGGTGCTTGGCCATCATATGCCTGTGCATGCTGGTGGTAGTGAGGCTGGTACTGGTGGCTCCCCGGCTGATCTTGGCACGACACAGGTTGCACACCACTGTTGACCAGTCATCCGTGCTCTCACTGAAAAACATCCACACCTTTGAAGACCTAGGCCTCTGCAGGGTGGCTTGGCACGAGGGGATGCTTTGGGAAAAAGTTGGGGGAGTCTTTGCTCTGGCCCTGCCTCTACCCCTGCCCACCCCACTGCCTCTTACAACCTGTCCTGCAGCTGCACTTGCCTCCCACTCTGAAGACCTGTCCTCAGTTGGCTTAGCGAACCAGGTGGGGTCAGTCACCTCATCGTCCAGCGGTTCTTCCTCCGAATCCTCTGTGCGCTCCTCCCTCGGACTTACTGCTCTTACTACTACCTCACAGATAGACAGCTGTGTCTCATCATCATCGACCTCCTCACCCACTGAAAGCTCTTGAGACAGTTGCCGGAAGTCCCCAGACTCATCACCCGGACCCCGGGAGCTTTCCAAAGGTTGGGCATCGGTCACGACAAACTCCTTAGGTGGGAGAGGAACCATTTTTTCCCAATCAAGGCAGGGGGCCGAGAACAGTTCCTGGGAGTCTGCCTGCTCCACAGAATGTGTCATTTTCATGGAGTGAGGAGGCTGGGAGGAAGGAGAAGCAGCAGCGAGAGGATTCAGAGTTGCAGCAGTGGACGGCGTAGAAGACTGGGTGGTGGATACATTGCTGGATGCATTTTCTGCTATCCACGACAAGACTGCTCATTTTGTAATAAAGGTCTAACAAGTGGACCCATAAATTGTGATATGAAGCTGGGGACCCCAGAAACTTGCCTCTCTCCTAATCCTGCAGCAGCCGGCTGCGATTCACCTGGACCAGGAACTCGGCCTGTGCCCACACCCTCACTTGGACCACCCCGTCCTCACCCACGGCCACGTCCTCTAGGCCTAACCCTACCCCCCAGCATGGTGTATTTCGAATAGAGCAGACACAGAGCAGCGTAAAAAATGAGGCAGTTATTGGCCTGCAGTTGGAGGCTGATAGCGGTACTGTAACGCACACTGTAGGCCCAAAAAATTATACGCTGGCCTGCGGCAAGGCCTAGCTGGCTAACAGTGAGCCACTACAATTCCCAGCAGCCACGCACAAAACTGCACATGGTCACAGGTAGCCCTAAGGAGGATTTTTTTCAGCTTTTCTTTTTGAAAAAGCCAACAGCCTAGATAGCGTGTATATGTCTTTCCCTCTATTAGCGGCTGTGGCCGTACGCTGTGTGTGAAGTTGATGGGACGCACAGAGTAGTGTAAAAAATTAGGCAATTATTGGAGTGCACTTGGAGGCTGACAGCGGTTATGTTACGCACACTGTAGGCCCGAAAAATTATACGCTGGCCTGCAGCAAGGCCTAGCTGGCTAATAGTGAGCCACTACAACTCCCAGCAGCCACGCACAAAACTGCACACGGTCACAGGTAGCCCTAAGGAGGATTTTTTTTCAGCTTTTCTTTTTGAAAAAGCCAACAGCCTAGATAGCATGTATATGTTTTTCCTCTATCAGCAGCTGTAGCCGTACACTGTGTGTGAAGTTGATGGGGCGCACACAGCGGTGTAAAAAATTAGGCAATTATTGGCCTGCACTTGGAGGCTGACAGCGGTTATGTTACGCACACTGTAGGCCCGAAAAATTATGCGCTGGCCTGCAGCAAGGCCTAGCTGGCTAATAGTGAGCCACTGCAACTCCCAGCAGCCACAACAGCAATGCACACGGTCACAGGTAGCCCTATACAGGAGCTTTTTTGGGGTACTTGTTGACAGGATTCTACAGTAGCACTGTCCCTGCCTGACCAGTACTGCCCCTATACTCTGTATAATTGGCTGCAGACTGAGAATGCAATAGTCTGCAGAGCCCGAAATGAAAAAAAAAATTGGTGCAAAACTGCTCCCAGCAGCCACATCAGTAATGCACACGGTAAGATGTGGCCCTAAGAAGGATTATTGGGGTTCATGAAGACGCCAACACTCTAACTATAGCACCAGCAGCACCCTCCCTAATCTCTGCCAGTGTGTGTCTTAGGCGAGCAGCGGGCCGGACTGCTTTAAATACTCGGCGGTCACTTCATCTCGCCAGCCACTCACTGCAGGGGGGGTGGGATAGGGCTGGAACGTCACAGGAGGAAGTTGTAATGCCTTCCCTGCATGTCTATTGGCCAGAAAATGGCAGAAAACAAGGAAGGAAATGGATTTGACTCGAGTACCGCATGGTGCTCGTCCGAGTAACGAGCATCTCGAGTACCCTAATACTCGAGCGAGCATCAAGCTCGGACGAGTACATTCGCTCATCTCTAGTATGAATAAAAACTACAGTTCGCCACGCAAAAACAACCCCTTATACATCCGCGTCGACGGAAAAATAAAAAAGCTATGGCTTTTGAAAAATGGAGATGAAAAAATACCAAAAATCGTTTGGTCCTCGGCGCCAAAATAGGCCGTGTCATTAAGGGGTTAAACTTTTCCTATCATGGCTGAAGTTCTTCTTGAGGATGAGAAAATATGAGGAAATTTCAAGCTGGCAAAATATGTAATATTTAAATTTTATTCATATGAACATATACTTCAATATTGTATTATCATTGCAATGAGTGAAGCTGACTTTTCCAACTTTCACAGAAAGAGTCAACTCTATTTTTATTCTGTTTCTCAAGGGAAGTTTTTTTTTTTTAAATCTAATACTATATATAACACCCCGTTGTTGTTCTCCATTCTCCACATTCAAAAGGCATATTCAGCTTTATGTATGCATCTACATCTGTGTTCTACATATGTGCTACTCATAAGCACAGGTGTAGGTAAGAGAATGATATATGATATTGGGTTAAAGGTTCATAATAGAACTAAGTGTTAATGAATGTTTTAATTTTTATTGTGTGAGTTATTTGGTATTGGGTCACTCCATAAATCATCACAGCTCCCAATCCAACGATCTCGGATGTTCATCAAATTTGGTAGGATTATAAAGGGCATAAAGCAATTTACATATGTCACATATTTTGGCCCTTGGTGATACAGCATATTTAAACAGCAGGGTTGTATATAGGAGAAAAGAAACTTTGAAATGTATAATTCCATTCAATTTTTTGGGAACAGGGGTAACAAAAAATGTAATTCCGTCATTCTATGCTGTTTTTTCATGGGAATCACTATGCATGACAAACAGTGCAATATTTTTATTTCACATAGGACTGTCCTGTCAGATGTCATTGTGCTGAATCTATTTGACGTAGCAGATTTCAGGTGCAGCAGTGCTGACTATGAGATGCAGCAGAGCTAAGTGCGTGTCCTCTCAGATGTAGTAGTACTGAAGCTATCTGATGTAGCAGCTTTTCATATGTCAAAAGCAGCAGAGGTGAATGTGTGTCTTGTCAGATTTAGCAGTGATGCATCATTATTGAATATGTCAGATGCAGTAGAGTTGAGTTTTTTAGATGTAGCAGAGCTTCGTTTGTGTCTTGCCAGATTCAGCTGTGATATTGCATTCTTCAATATGTCAGATACAGTAGAGTTGCATCTATTAGATGTATTAGAGCTGTGTTTGGTCAGATTGAGCAATGATATAACATTGTTGAATGTCAGAAACAGTGGAGTTAAGTCTATTAGATGTAGCAGAACTGAATGTGTTTTCTTAGATTTAGCAGCAATATAGTATTGTTGAATATGTCAGATACAGTGGAGTTGAGTCTACTAGATGTAGCAGGGCTTAGTGTGTGTCTTGTCAGTTTCAGCAGTGATGTATCTTTGAATATGTCAGATACATTGGAGTTGAGTCTTTTAGATGTAGCAGAGCTGAATATGTGTCTTGTTAGATTTAGCAGTGATATTGCATTGTTGAACCTGTCAGATACAGTGGAGTTGAATTTTTTAGATTCAGCAGTGCTGAGTGTGTGTCTTGTCAGATTCAAATAAGAAAGATGAAACAATACTTCTCGACCACCACCTATTGGAAGGCAGCATTCCTGTAAGTAATGTTAGACTCTTTATACAAGTCTTGTAACAATGACTGGGAATTGAAAGCCAAGCCAGAATCCATACACAGACAGCTGTTTTGGGGTGTTTGCCCCTCATCAGGGTTTAGTACAGTGATGGCGAACCTTTTAGAGACCGAGTGCCCAAATTACAACTCAACACTGACTTATTTATTGCAAAGTGCCAACACGGCAACGTGTTGGCACTGTGCCTGGCCAGTGACTGCAGCGTACCTATCCGGGTTCTTCATAATCTGTATTGCGGATCTGCAAGCCAGCACGCATGCGCAGTACAGATTATGCCGTGCTGACACGGGCCCTGCAGCCATTCTGCAATCATTACTGCGGAATGGCCGCAGGACAAACTGCTTCCATTGACTTCACAGAATTGCTGCATGCCGTGATTTCTCCTCCGCGAGCGGAAAATCGCAATCAATTTCTGCTCATGAAAGTGAAATCACGTATTTCCCTAGCATGCTAGGGGCGGTATTTGCTGTGGAGTCCGGAGGTGGACGCCTGCTGAGGACTCCACAATGAAAATCCGCTGTGTACATTCGGCCAAAATAGAACATGCTGCGATTTTCCAATTGATTTCCGCTCGTGGACATGGAAAAGTGATTTTCCACAGCATGTCTATGTGCAGTATTTGCATTGCGGAATCCGGAGGCGGACGCCCGCTCCTGATTCCGCGATGCAAAAACGCCCGTGTTTATGTGTGTAGTTGGTGAACTGAAGTGTTAGCAGTTATCTTTGCAGTAACTGCTGTTTGCTTCTTACTTTAACCAGGCAGCTATGATCTTCTTTTAAACCTCTCAGATCTTCTTTACTGCTGAAAGTTCCGCTCGGCTTCTCTCCAACCACAGGCAGTCACTCTGAGCGCAGGCTGCTGTCGGCTCCGCATTTGAATTCCCCGCCTTACTTCTGACATGGAGGAAGAAAGCGCTCCCATTGGGTTGCTTTGCGGAGGGGCGGGGATACGAGGAGCCGCTTGCTAACAGTACATGCCGGCAATCCTGTTCACCTCACTCTGCGATCAGCACTGGATTTCAACTGCCCGCCTTACTTTTGGCAGGGCAGGAAGCTCACGCATTGAGCTGCAGTGCCGACGGGCGGGTGATAGTAGCGAACAGCACGCGTGCCGGCTGAAAGGGCTTGGCATGCCTTCCCCGGCATGCGTGCCATAGGTTCGCCAACACTAGTTTAGTAGGTTTCTAGTTTGGCTAGTGAGATGGCTGTGACGTGGGTCAGGAACGCTTTCTTTTCTCCTTTGGGAGAGCACCAAGAAGGTGAGTGAGTGAGGAGACTTATAAGGCCATTCATGCTCCTCTGGGTAATATGCAATATTGCAAATTCAATAGAATATTGCACAATATGATGTATTAATCTACTTAGATTCTTCTCTATAACATGTTGCCCCCCAGATTGCGCAATATGACAGTTTTCCTTTACTCTCTTTTAGTTAACAACCTGCATATTACATATCATCATATTCAACCTTGTAGACTGTGGTAATATTGATCTAATTTTTAGATCACTTGATAAAATTTGCAAGTTTAAGATGAAATACGAAAGCTATTTCAATGCAAGTGGAGCTGGTTTCTACATCCAAGGACTTTCTGAAGATTCAGAGCTTAAATTTCCAGTATTTGTAATATGTTTGTGTGTCTACTTTAGCATTCTTTCAGGTAATCTAATGATTGTTATCATAATTTTAGCAAATGCTCGCCTTCATATCCCTATGTATATTTTCTTAATGAACCTTTCAGCAGTTGATATTATCTATGCTTCTAATATTCTACCAAATTTGATTAGCATTATGGTCACAAAAAACAATGCAGTTACTTTTACTGGCTGTATGACACAGATGTATATCTACATAGGATTGACTTGTAGTGAGGTTCTTTTGCTGGAGGCTATGGCATATGACCGATATGTGGCCATCTGCCACCCACTGCGGTATTTGCTGCTTATGAGTATGAGACACTGTGCTGGATTTGCTACTGCTTCATGGACCTTTAGCTTTCTAATTTCTATTGGACATCTTGTTCTCATCTGTAAACAGTCTTTTTGTGGTTCCCATCGCATTAATCACTTTTATTGTGATATTGCACCTCTTTTAAAACTGACCTGCAGTAATACGTTTGATATAGAAGTTATGAATTATATTGAAGGAGTCCTAGTAACATTCCATGCATTTGTGTGTATTATTGTTTCTTACCTGTTTATCATCTCCGCCATTCTGAAAATAAAGTCATCTGAAGGACGACGTAAGGCATTTTCTACCTGTTCATCACACCTAACTTGCGTAATTATTTTTTATGGGACTTTGTTTATTTTGTACATGAGGCCTTCATCAAGTTATTCACCTGAACGGGACAAATTTTTTGCTCTTTTATCTGGGGTGCTAATACCTATATTAAATCCTGTGATTTATAGCTTGAAAAATCAGGAATTTAAGATTGGTTTCAAGAATCTTACAAACAAAACTTTACAGCAGTTCCTTAAGAAGAGTTCCTAGTTTGGTTCTCATTAACATGGTGAATGTCTCAACCTTTTTGATCTCCACATTTCAAAATCCTTAACTTTATTTTGCCCTCAACATGTCATAGCCATATGCATGCTTGTTTTTTGTGTGACAATGTATATTTTTAATAGTGTCATCTTGGGGAACGTAAAATGTAAAACTTTTATTCCATCTTTTAAGGGGACAAAACGCTTCCACTATTTTGGGATTTTGTTCTTACAGCAAACAATGTATGGTATAGATGACATAAAAACATTTTATGGTTGCTGCAATTACTAAGATATTGAAATAATTTTTTGGTCTTGTTACACTCAAGCACCTATAAAATGTGTACTTTTCCGTCCACAAAGCTGTGTAAGATCTTTTTTCTGAAGGACAAATTGTGGTTTTTATTGTGGGTTACACATGAATTGTTACTCACTTTTAATTGCATCTTTTGGGAGGTGCGAACAAAAAAACACATATTGGCCCTATTTTTTTACAGGTGCGCTGCTCACCATACTGAACCAATAATTAATTTTATTGATTTATTGTAGGGGTTGATACAGATGCAGCAATACCAATATTTCTTTTTCATTCATTTTTTTAAGCTGGGCCATTTCACTCACACATCCAAAAAACTCTTGGGCCAGAAGGCATTACAGCCAAGTAGCACAATAATCTCTGATTGCTTCAGACTCTAGGGTCATTATGTTACCTATAACTCTATTGAACCAAGATTATAAATTCATGACAAAATTATTAACAAACAGGCTTCAGGCTGGCCCTTATCCACCCATCTCAACTAGGTTTTACTCCAGGGAAACACATGGTTAAAAATATAAGAAGAGTGATCGTAGCCCAGGACACTTTCCAACTTCAATCACTAATTCTTAGTCTAGTTGCTGAAAAGTCGTTTGATAAAGTATCATGGCTAAATCTCCATGTGACCCTCCTGGATTGTATAACCCCAATTTCCAAAAAGTTGAGACTCTGTGTAAAATGTTAATAATGAAAATGTAAAAAGAATGCAAAGATTTGGAAATCTCACAAAACCATATTTTATTCACTGTAGATCACAGGGGATCCCTCATCAGGAACATTGAGTAAGAAGGCTTCTGCCTGTCACCCACTCTCTAGTCACAAGCAGCCCTAAAGACGTGGGAGAGAGAGAAAAGAGGAGGAAAACTCATGCTCTTTCTCTGCTACAAGAACCCCTGTCATGTTAGAAACTCAGCCCATGTGCAAAGGGAACTCTAGCTATGGGGACAGCAGCTCAAGATCTGAAAGCAATAGCCCAGAGAAGAGAAGACCTTGAAGGGAGATAGCCTCCTAGATCCAAGCTACCATACATGCAGAGGAGCCATTAATAAGCTCAGAAAGAAATAGCCCTTTACTACACATAGTTTGCACAGACCAAGCTGCTTCAGAGAACTTTATTAGAGAGATGATAGTAGCGCTAGGGGTTCACTGCAAAAAGACCTGTCAGCAATTCAAGCTACATTCAATTCCACTATAAATCAGATGGAAGATAGAGTGGACCATTTAGAGAACAAAATGACCAGATTCACAAGTTTCCACAATGAGCTTATCGAAGCACTCTATAAGATGGCACAAGAGCTAGAATCTGTAAGGACTGGCGGTTCGCGGGTCCGTCGTGCCCGCACCGCCGGCCCTATCACACGTGCTGCTGCTGTGCGGCGCAGGGGGGCCCTGGTCCTCATCACCTCCCCTGGCCTCCGAGCTCCTCCTCGCCGCCGGGTTGCTAGGGATGCGGTGGGTGTTGCCCCGCGTCGCGTCCTCGGTATCATAGCAACCTGGCATGTGTCTCCTTCCCTGCCTCCTGCAGGGCTGGGGACGGGTTCCCCAGTGCTGCTGGGTGCACCCAGCTGCTGTCAGACTCCCTGCCCCAATGAGCTGCTGGGGCGGGAGCTCTGACAGCATTTAAACCTGCTTGTGTCTGCAGACGAGTGCCCGTGTTAGTTTGGTCTTCCTGCTACACCAGTGTACTTTGTGCTTTGACTCCTGATATAGACTCTCTGCTTTTGATCTGACGTTGCCTTTGCCTGACCCTCTTGTACCGCGTACCCTCTCGTTGCTGACCCGGATTGTCTGACTCTCCTTGCTGTTGTTTGTTCAAGTGTCTGTCCATTTGTTAGTCCCAGAGTTCCCCTTCCTTAGTGAGTGTAGGGACCATCGCCCAGTTGTCGCCCTGGGGCTTAGCCCAGGGGGGCAAGTAGGTAGTGACAGGGGTTGCGGGTATTTTCAGGGACTTCCAGTTTCCCGGACCCCGAGTCCTGACAGAATCCATTAAAATTAAAATGGTAGATATAGAAGACAGAAACAGATACAATAATATCAAGATAAGAGGAATTACAGAGTCTGTTTCTCCAACACCTCTAGAAGGCTATGTGAAGCCGCTCACTAAAACATTGCTCCCTGCAGCTAATCAGGAAGAACTTTTATTCAACATAGCGCACAGATTATCATGCCCCAGAATGCTCCCAGAAGAGATGTGATTATTCTTTTTTCCTTTTTTCACATCGAAGGAGCCTTGATACGTAGAGTCAGAAAATACACAAATCTACCAACACCATATGAGAACATAAAGCTCTTCTTGGATCTATCTCCAGCGTCTATGTAGGACATGAAGAAATTCTACCCCATAACTTCAGTTTTATGGGAAAAAGAGATCCTATACAAGTAGGGGTTCCTGACCAAGCTGATCATCTACAAAGATGTTACCACCTTCATCTTACTAAACCCATAAGATGGCCATAAAATTGTTCCAAAAATGGGGTCTTCCTGAGCTGGAATGGAAAACCCTCCACATATAACCCAGGAATAGTCGAGCAGGTCCAAGTCAAATACATAACACTTTCCAAGAGTTCCTATTAAGATGCTAACCCCGTTTGGTTGCGTAGCTTCTGCATTAGCAAAATCAGAGGTTTCCATCATGGTCTTTTACCCTCAATGAGTATTTCTTCCCACAGAGGGCCGCACCATCGCCTCATCAAGAAGGAGCACACAACAAAGTCTTATGACAAAATCTCCCTTGCCCTAAGTTTGTTCTTCCCACACATCCTTCATCGGGTCTCTGCAGGTTGCAAGAGACTCTACCCTAAGGACAAGCCGCGCGCTAGATTACGTTCTCAAGAATAATTCAATTTTCACATACCAAGCATCAACCTCTGGAATGATTCTGTGAAAGCTACTCATAAGCCCCAACATGATTCTTCAACATGAGTATTAACCTTATCACTATCATTGCGAAGGGACTGAATTATCCACATAAAAGATCCACACTTTGAAAGGATACATTATTGTTAAATGCAGATGTACTTTGTGTACAAGAGACCTGTTTTGCAAGCCAGACGTGCCTAAGATTATCCCTCCCCAGCTTATTTACAATTTTTCTAGTTAATGCTGAGAAGAAGAAGGCAGGAGTCCTGATGGCTGTTGGAAAATCAGTAGACTTCCAGCTTATCAAATGGAAGGTGGATGTGGGTGGCAGATATCTTGTTCCAGTATGCAAAATCTATGGTTATCTGTTAACATTAGTAAATATATGCACCAAATTCCATACAAATCAGCTTTTTTAACAAAATTATGAGAAGAATAAAGAAGATCCGTGTTGAAGAGCTTGTGGAAAACCAAGGTCTCATTCTACATCTTTTGGAGTTGTCAGTATATAATGCCCTTTTGGAAAGCAATATTTTCATTAATCTATAACATTGGAATTTGAATTGCATCTAGCCCTCAGATCACATTACTATTGCTGAAGGTAAAAATAATTTCTGTCAGATACAGGATAGTATCTCACCTACTGGTTGCCAAATTGGCCATAGCTAGAAATTGGAAGGCTTTAGAGGCACCTTCCCTACAAAATATAATTCTAATAGATAGGATGTTGGAACATCGCTGTTATGAAAAGGTGCTAGCATCCAACACAACAGATTCCCTAGCTATGAGGCCTCATGGCTTTCATGGATAATTTACTTTAATAGGCTGCCACACCCTATAGCGAACCCCATTGGCAATGGGAAAGAAACCCCCATAAGGTAATAAAGAAAAGGTATTGATTAGAGATGAGCGAGCACGAAAATGCTCGAGTGCTTGTTACTCGAGTCGAACTTTCAGTGATGCTCGAGAGTTCGTTTCGAGTAACGAACCCCATTAAAATGAATGGGCGACTCGAGCATTTTTGTATATCGCCGATGCTCGCTAAGGTTTTATTTGTGAAAATCTGGAAAATTCAAGAAAGTGATGGGAACGACACAGAAACGGATAGGGCAGGCGAGGGGCTACATGTTGGGCTGCATCTCAAGTTTCCAGGTCCCACTATTAAGCCACAATAGCGGCAAGAGTGGACCACCCCCCGCACTGTCAGCATAAAGGTTGTTCTCCTCTGCCACAGCTGTAATAGCTGTGGCAGAGAAGAACGATGTTAGCCCATTGAATTCAATGGAGCCGGCAATACAGCCGGCTCCATTGAAAGCAATGGGCTGCCGGCGATCGCGGGATGAATTGTCGGGAAGGGCTTAAATATATAAGCCCTTCCCTGCAATTCATCCAGAAATGTGTAAAAAAAAAATATATACTCACCTTGTCCCGGTAGAACGATGTTAGCCCATTGAATTCAATGGAGCCGGCAATACAGCCGGCTCCATTGAAAGCAATGGGCTGCCGGCGATCGCAGGATGAATTGTCGGGAAGGGCTTAAATATATAAGCCCTTCCCTGCAATTCATCCAGAAATGTGTAAAAATAAAAAATAAAAATATACTCACCTGGTCCCGGCAGACGGAGTTCAGCGCGGCCAGCGGCAGTCCTCCTGAACTGCTCTGAACAGCTGTGAGTAGTATTCAGCAGCTGGGGATTTAAAATCCCCGCCAGCTGAATGAGCTGCCTCTGATTGGTCACAGCCTGACCAATCAGAGGCAGCTCTCACTCACACCCATTCATGAATTCATGAATGGGTGAGTGAGTGCTGCCTCTGATTGGCTCAGCGCAGGGCCAATCAGGGGCAGCTCTCAGCTGTCATTCAGCTGAGAGCTGCCCCTGAGCCAATCAGAGGCAGCACTCACTCACCCATTCATGAATTCATGAATGGGTGTAACTGAATGAAGGAGACAGCCGTACCTCAAGACGGACGTCTCTCTGCAGCGCCGGGAGAAAGAACATGTGACCGGCTTCATTGCCAGTCATTTGTTCTTTCTTCAGCGTTGCAGAGAGACGTCCGTCTTGAGGTACGGCCGTCTTCCTCCTGCAGTGAGGGCTCATTCACACGGGGGCATCGACGCCTGTGTACGGGTGCCGATGCGCCCGTGTGACTGAGCCCTGAAGTGTCAACAGTGTATTTTCTAAAAAAGGGATAGCAAGGACGTTCATTGTGATTATAATGAATAAATATGGAGGAGGGAAGATATGAGTCCACATCCAACCTTATAGGCACCATACCTCATAGTAACTGTCTAAGTGTAAGGATGTATCCCTAAAAACTAATGAAAAGCCCAAAAAATGGTCCATTGTGCAACAGCAAATCCTTCCCAGCAAAAATTAGAGCTTCCAAATAAAGGATAATAAACACTAGCGGAAAGCACGATCTAATAGAACCACCCAGGCAATACTGGCCCAATGGGGTAACAATAAATTCCTGGTTCTATATATATTACCCTATGAATTAAGCTGGCTGGCTTGGTATGTTGAAGATTTCCTTAAATGTCTATTAGTATCTAGCTCAGATCCTGCTAATTTCTACTGGGAAGGGCTCTAATAATATTTTTAGTAACTTTATGTATTTTTTATGGCTACTTGTTCTGTTTTTATTTATATTTATAATAAAAGTTGTATTTTAGTTTCTACTCTGTGATTGGTTTCACCTTTTAATATATAACCTGCCCTGCATTCTATGAATCATACCAAGAGCCTATAAACCTTAAACAACCAATATTTTGTGTCAATGATTTTTCAAAACTAATATAAAACATGTTAAATAGCAAATTAACAAGTACAAAATAAATGTCAATTGTAGCATTCCAAATATTGTATAACAGATATAGTACATTATCTGGTTTATGTAATAAATAACAACGTTTCATATGAACCAGTAACACAGATACATGAGTAAATATGTAAATAAATAAATTGTTACCAGGTAAAAGAAAGGCATTACACACGCTCCTAATATTTACTCAGTAAGTAATAATATTCCAAGAACCTACAGAGAGAAATTTTACAATCATGCTATTTATTATACAATGGCTACAAGACATCCATGCTTTCATGATATAGTGAGATTTCAAGAGTGTAAACGTATTACTCATGAACATTTTTTTATACACATATGTCTGGTTGATCAATGTAACAGTTTCTGCAATACTAGGAATGTCAGCACTTTTCCAATGTCCCAGTATAACCAAGTTTAATAACGCAAACGCTTTGCTTCCCAAAACTCTGAATTTCGGTAGGATATCACGTGAGCCAATGTTCATTACTGCCAAAGTTGCAGATTTGTGGACCGTATAGCCAAACAGAGATGACAATAACCCAAACAGTTCCAGTACTGCAGGAGAAAAGGGCAGCTCCACAATAAATGTAGTAGTGTTCCCCTGTTGCCACAAATCCTACAGCAATCAGTTGGGGTAAATTTGAACTAAATCTACCAATGTATAATACCATTTTAGTATAATCTTCATTAATTTCTCAACATGTGTACTACATTGTTCAGTGCTTTGTGAGTCATAGATGGATCTTGCTTCCACTCTTTCGCACTAAACTTGTTGGGCTAACTCTCTCTCCCACTTTCTTAACGGATATGTTTTTTGAAAATTAGCATGGTCTTGTAATAAAGCATATATAGGCTTTAACACTTCAATTCTGTTAGAGAATACTTCAAATATATTTGGGTTACCTATGAATAATAGATGTTTATGCATATGTAGAAAATGTTGTATTTATAGGTTATTCTAGCTTACAAGTCATGTGGCTGGATATGAGATTTTAGTCTGAAACTGCAGTAAATGTAAAGATTATCCCTTGCTCAATTCTAAATAGACTAAATATCACCTGGTTAATGCAGAAGGAAGTGCAGAGTTAGCTAAAAAAGATTGAAATTGACAAATCGTTGGGCCCAGATGATATACACCCAAGGGTTCAAAGGGGACTAGGTGACATGATTGATAGACTGCTATTTTTTATATTTAGGGATTCTATTGAGAGCAAGGTTGTACCACTGGATTAGTGCATTGCCAATGTGGTTCCAATATACAAAAAGGGGTCAAGTAGAGAGCCTGGTAACTACAGGCCGGTAAGTCTCATTTCAATAATTGGAAAAATATTTGAGAGGTTTCTGAGAGATGCCATCCTGGAATACCTTAAGGAAAACAACGGAATAACTCCTCATCAGCGTGGATGTATCATGTCAAACCAACTTGATCAGTTCTACAATGAAGTAAGTTGTAGGCTGGACCTGGGAGAGTCTATTGAGCTTGTATAGCTGAATTTTTCTAAAGCATTTGACACTGTGCCACATAATAGGTTAATATATAAAATGAGACAGATCGGTCTGGATGAAAACATGTGTAGCTGGATAAAGAACTGGCTCAGAGATAGAAAGTACAGGGTGATAATAAACGGTTCATACTCTGATTCGGCCACCGTTACTAGTATGGTGCCATAGGGTTCAGTATTGGGCCCCATTCTGTCCAACTTATTTATCAATGACCTGATAGAGGGACTGCACAGTAAAATATCAATATTTGCAGACGATACGAAATTATGCAAGATAATTAATACAACAGAGGACAATGTATGGTTGCAAATGGACCTAGACAAACTGATGGGCTTGAGTAGAAACATGGCAAATGAAGTTCAACATTGATAAATGTAAGGTTATGCACATGGGCAGAAGAAACGGATGTCACCGATGTACACTAAATGGGGTATTGATTGGGAAAACTGATATGGAAAACATATTTAACATAGACCTCTATTAGGAGGCCATCTGGGCCAGGGAACTTACCTTTAGTCATGTTGAAAAGTGCTTTTGACAGTTCTGTTAATGTAAATGGGGTGTCCATCAATATTGGTCAGAAAATCATTCTGTTCACTCGAGGATTGTTGGAGCCCGATATTACAAAGGTCATTGTAGAACTGTTGGAATCTCGCTCCAATGGAATCTTTATCCAGGACGACTTGACCTACGTCTGACCTGATATGTAATATTGGAGGAGATACCAAATTCTGATGGACAAGATGAGCAAGCAGACTACTAAATTGGTTACCAAATTCATAGTGTTTTTGTTTGTCAAAAAAGGTAGCTCTATGCACTTTTTCATATAACAGTAGAAAGTATTGCCTACCTTGACATAGTCATTGACCTCTGTTGTGTTCAGTGGGGTCTACAATGTAGGCCGCCTCCAATTGTGAGTAGCAAGAGACCATTTCTTTTTCACAGTGATATGTGTCTCTCTTGACATACGAAATCGAGGATCTTAGACAGCAGATAGGCTTTAAGGGTTTCCTAGAGTAAAACTGAATCTGTGCCAGCTCTGTTGTTTTCTAAAAAACTATCTAACTGGTCATGTGGAGTGAAGCGGCTCAGCCACAATGGATGAATTCTCCATCCATTTTAATGCCATAGGTATTTGAGGTTTGAAGCTCAAAACAGAGAGGAGAATGATCAGATATTGCTCTAGGGAAGTATTTGACATCAGATGTCATAAGGCATAATCAGGTATTCCCAAAGACATACTTTATATGGGATAAGGCATTACTGCCCACTGAGTAGTGGGGAAATACCTGATCATTGCGGGTTTTAGTCCTCCAGATATCCTGCAAGCCCACTTCTTGAGCAAATAATGCTAGTGACGTGGTGCCAAGTTGCTTGGGTGTGTCTTGGTAAATTTGTCTAGGGAAATGTCTAAAAGTAGATTAAAGTCACTAAAGCATAGGATTGTTGCAGCAAGAAACTGAGTGGCAAACTGGGCCACTTGATGGAGAACCACCAAGCTTGCTGGTGGTGACAAGTATATGCTAATAAGAACATAGGGGGATGCCTCTATCTAGGCCTCTATCTAAGCAATGGACAAAGACAGATCAACCATATGCGTCCCTAAGAGTGCAACTTGGCTCCCATTTAAGTCATCAGTGAACTAACATGGAAACTCCCCTGGAGCATGAAGAAAAAGTGATGTGGGGGGGACTATGGGACCCACTGTTTTTGTAACAATGAGGTTTTATCAGAGGTTAAGTGCGTTTTTTGGAGATACACTATGTGGGGCCTATGATGTCTTATTTGTGAGCAAATCATGTTGCATTTTTTAGGGTTTCCCATTCCCTGAACATTCCAGGACATTATGTTAATACTAGCCATGAATGTTTTCTCTATCATTTCTTGGTAGGATATTGTTAGTGTTCATCAAAGTTGGGCTCTGTGGGCATTAGGTGAACGTTTGATCCCTCAGCAAAATAAATCTGTTATAATGTACACATTTGTCATGTTATGAAGATTGTTGCGCAAACCTAATAAGGCAACCAAACCATACAACTAATGACTTAAAAGTAACATATCTCTGCTTATCCAAGTGAGTGAATAGCTTAATATCAACTTTCAAAGCTTGAAACTAAAAAAGAGTATAGTGGTAGAGTGTGAACCCATTAGGTATTGTTATATAGGGGCACAATTATTATATCAAATTACAGTTTATAGTCTCACTGTCAGACAATATGGGGCAGCCCATGTATGTCCCACCAACAGAAAGTTAAACAAGGTAGGGAGAGAGGGGAGAAAAGAACGCAAGGGAAAAGGAGGATGGAGGATGTGGAAAGGTAGGATAAAGGATAGACCCACACGGGGGCCCCACCTGACAAGATCACATATCTTATATAACCGGTTCTTGCATATCAAAGGATTATTAATGCATTGGAGGCTTCAGCAGCTGAATGAGCCAGTCCTCAGCCTCTCTGGAAGATGAGAAAAAGATGGTGTGGTCATTGTGGGTGATATGAAGGTGAGTCGGGAACATCATCGAGTATTGTATGTCTGCATCCCGCAGCCTGTGCTTGATGTTGACAAAGGTGGTTCTGGTTTTTTTTGTAAGGCAGGCCAGAAATCTGCAAAAATAGATATGTCTGCATTGTTAAATTTAAGTTCATGCTTATCTCTGGTTGCTTGTAGGGTGATGTCTCTATTTTTACTGCTATATATCAAAAATATGTAGTGAAACACCAACCAAAAAATCCCAAGCGCTCCAGGTAGTGCACAATAAATGACAGGTGTGCTTCCTCACAGGGCACCTCCAATCTGGTAAGGCACTGAATTATCCCACAAGCAATTTTCTTGACAGGGTAATCTCCTCTGGTTTCTTAAATAGAAAGGAATCGTTGGTAATCACAAAGAGGCAACTTTATTCCAATGTGCAACACGTTTCAGCTTAATAATAAGCCTTTCTCAAGCACCCTTTCTCGACATATTTTTGATATATATCTATTCTACGGTTATTTCAGCTCCGGTTATATCCAGGTCCTCCACTGATGCTCTCCCCTGTGTGATGTCCTCTGGACCAGAGTGTGCCTACTTATCAGGATTATGGGCGTACCGGTGTTTCCCTCACTGTAGGGATAACCCAGATACATCAGGATGAGTTGAATTATATTTTTCCTCACCATATTATTAAAATGCCTAGTTCACCTCATCTCTAAATCTCTAAACCAAACGTTTGGAGAGCTGCCTTTGTTTACCTATTGTTATCCTTGCTGCTAAGAATCTGGACAAGTAAATGCCTTAGTAGTGCACCTGGAGGCAGAGGACAAGCAGTGACTCTATGGGCACTTACTACTGCAAATGAAGCAGAGAAGGCAGCAGCAGGTCTTTCAGCCAATTTTCCACAAATTTTTTATGTTGGAATAGAATATCAGATTTAATTCTGAGTTTTCTTTTCCTCCAAATAAACATTTGTACGAGAGAGAGTGAAGGTTTTTATGGTAAGAGATTCTTAAATATATAGAAACAGTAGAGAAAAAAATATAGAATTTTGGGAAGAATTAACATCTTAACCACTGAGATAATACCCAACCAGGAAATCCCATAGGTCCTCAGCTTTTGATGGATGAAATAAAAGTTTTAATGTTTACGGGTGGCTTCACACGAGCGTGTATTTGCACGTACATAGGTGCGTACATAGGTGTATGCGTGTATGCAGCTGCGTGCATTGTTTTCAATGGAGCCCTTCCCTGAAAATCCAATAAAAGTAGTGCAAAAAAATTTTAAAAAAGCATAGTCACCTGCCTTTAGCTGTCGGGGGTCAGCCACGACTTCTAGTGCTGTCCCCGGCTTTGTAGTTCTGAGCTATCAGCAGCCGGGGATTTTAAATCCCCGGCTGCTGATAGCTCAGAACTACAGAGTCGGGGACAGAGCCAGAAGTCGCGGCTGAGCCCCGGCAGCTGAAGGCTGCTGATATCTCAGAACTACAGAGCCGGGGACAGCGCCAGAAGTCCCGGCAGCTGAAGGCAGGTGAGTATTTTATTTTATTTTTTTTACACTATTTTAAATGGATTTTCAGGGAAGGGCTTATGTTTAAAGCCTTTCCCTGAAATCCAATGACATGGATGCCGTCAGCAGAATTCTCTACCGCAGCTGACATGTGTGACAGCTGCGGTAGAGAATTGAAGAATTGCTCTGCTGCATCTGCCACAGATGTGGCAGATGTAGCAGCAAGGAATTCTTTTAACTAGCGGCAGTGAAGGAAACATCTACCGCATGCGAGGGTCACAGCAGCGGAGAGTTGTTTTTTTTTTACACTGAAATATTTATTTTTCAGGGAAGGGCTTATATCTAAAACCCTTCCCTGAAAAAGAATGGAGGGGTGCCGGCAGAACATTGTTTTCAATGGAGCCGCTGTCAGCAGCTGCGGCTCCATTGAATACAATGCATGCATTCCCTATGGTGCACGCATGTCCTATCTTTACACGCCTGTAAAGCACGGACATGTGCACACACCATGGAGAATGTTGCAAATACAAGCATGTTTTTGTGCATGCATATGCATGCACAAAATCACGCTCGTGTGAAGCCACCCTACATCAAATAGTTTTGAAGGTGACGCTGCCAAATATATTCTCAAATAAGGTAAAGCATTTTCAACCCAATTAAATTTAAAGGTTTTAATTAAAAGGATATTGTAAATTTTTAACTCCTGCACTGAGAATTTGAGAATTTGAGATTCGGATATATTATTATTATGATAGAATACGTCAGAAATTTTTAAAATTATATTGGAAACTGCAGATAATAGAAGGAATGGATTTGTCAGAGATAAAATGACATTGTCTTCAAATAAACCTATTTTGTGGTTAGCAAGCTTGCCTTGAATGGGAAGCCCAACTAATTGATAGCTCGGAGCTGTTCCTTCACCTTGCTCCATCAGAAAGCACTCACCCCAGCAAGCACTCAGCAGGTTCAAATGCAGGGTAGCTTCTATGGCAATTTTAGTCTGTGCCATCTTGGTACTGCACCATGGACTAAAAAAGTAAACAATAATAAGCTCCTCTGGTTTGGCCGATGGGCTCTGCTCCCACAGTGGACTCCTGGACACTTAGGTAGAAGGTGAGGCCTGTTTGGCTGTGATTTTACCATTTTTGGGTGTCACTGTGGAGCCCTGTTGATTCAGGATCTCTGCATTTAGGCAGCCACTCACTCTGGCTGCCAAGCCACGCCCTCTTGCACATCCAATATTGACCATCGACTTTGTCCCTTGTGCAATTGAATTTCTCCAGATTTTCTGACTCTTTTGCTTATATTATATACTGTAGATTGTAGGATTTCCAAGGTCTTTATAATTTTACATTGAGGAACATTTTTTCTGAAATTTGTCTACAACTTTTGGTTACAGTTTTTCACAGATTGGTGAATCTCTAACTATCTTTGCTTCTGAGAGACGCTGATTCTAACATGTTCTTTTTATACATAGTCATATGACTTAGTAGAAAATTGACCCACCAGCTGTTTTTCATTATTACCACTTAGCTTTTAAGCCTTTTGCTAACTCTGTTCCAACTTTTTTAAGATGTGTTGCTGCCATCAATTTAAACATGAGATAATTTTTTAAATTAAATGTGTTCTATTGTGAATAAAATATGGTTATATGAGATTTCCAAATCATCACATTCTTTTTTTTAAACATTTAATCACATTTTACACAGCGTCACAAGTTTTCTTGCAATTGGGGTTGTAAATTTAGTTCCTGTTTAGGCAATTCATTATTCAGATCTATGAGCATGTAAATGTAACAACAATTTTAACCATAAATGGTAGACATACTGCCTACTTAGACCTATTCAGAGGTACGAGACAAGGCTACTCCCTGGCATTGTTTAAATTGCCCATTGACCCCTTGCTATACCACTTGCATATTACTTTCATCTTCCAGGAGTGGGATTTAAAGTTTTAAAGCTACGACGTTCATGCATGTTGTGTTGAGGCTGTTATCTTTCTTGCTGCCTTTTAACCCTTTCCAATCCACTGTCTGACTTCTGAAGACATTATGATTTAAGACTGTACAGCTTCGATGTTGGAAGACATCCGTCAGGGTTCTCTTACTGTGTATTGCCAACCTCTCTGCTATCGAAACCTATCCAACGTGTCTCCTTATGCAGTACTGGCTTTATCCAGCATATAGCGCCATTGTATAATGGCAGAAAAAGAGTAAGCCTCCTAGGAAAACCAGGATACAAATTGGATTGGAAAGGGTTAAATGCTTATTACAACTCTTAATGATGACCACTCTTCTGTCATTAAGTGCAGTTTCAAATAATGCTCAGACTGCACAAGTCCTGTGAGCAGGCCAAGCTGTCGGCCTGATGTTTGTGTTTCTTCAACTTGTAATAGCTGATGGTGATGGTATAGCTCTTATTTTTGTCTTTGGCAGCCTAATCCCTTTCTTGGCAGGGTGCTACCCCACAATATCTGTCTCCTACTTCTTCCCCTGTGAGCTGCTATCATGACTCTCCTTATCTGTTCATATTGGGTCAGCACTTCATCATCTTCCACCTCCTGCTCCTTTTGGTCATCTATTTCCTCCTAAGTGGAGTCTCTGTCATAATGAGCACCAGAAGCTAGCAACTCCATTTCCACATTCCCCTAAGTAAACATTTCTTGTGGAGGGTTGACGCTTATTTTTACCCACCCTCATTTTCCTCTTTGGAGGAAAAAAATGGTTGGGCATCAGTGCATTCAATGTCTTGGTCTTTTCCCTCTGGTTGTTTGTATTGCTGTTGTTTCAAACTGATCCATGTTGAAGTGAATTAGAAGGGGATGCTTATTGCCAACTGGTGCAGACTTGTGTGCCTGCAACTGTGAGGAAGAGCAAATAGTGGTACTTGAGGAATGCTAAAACATACACTGTATGACCTGTTCTGCGTATTGCGGATGTAACACACAGACAAAATCAACTAAAGAATGTCAGTGGGCTTGCCTCGCCTCCTGCAGAAAGTGGAGCTGTTGCTTCAGTGAGAGCCACTTGAAGTGCCAACTTGGCCTGTTCTCTGCCACCCCCACCACACTACTACTGACACCTCAACTACCCCTTACTGTCTCCATGTTTCCTTTTTGGTTATTTATTTATTTTTTTACATTTAGTGTAGTTTTATGTAACCTATCAGCTAACTTGTAGTTTGCAGAAAGCCACTGCTAGCTGTGTAAGGCCTACAAATAATTCAAAGTGGCAAGACTTGCGACTTTAGACAATGTCTGAGGTTGCTTACATGCACTGTCTATATTTGCTGTTTCCCTGTTTGGGTTTCTTTTTGTTTTATAATAACAAAAAAATACTGCTAACAGTTCAGAAGAGACTCAATATGTGAGAACAGAAGGCCACACATTATAGTTTTGCTGCTATATATGTTGAAAGCAGTAGAAATATACCCTCTCCCAATGAACAGTCCATGTTTCGAATAGGAACATAAATTTGGTGCAGCTTCTTTCTCTGCTCCTTCAAAAATAACCCTATTTAAGTAATCTGCTGTAATACAAGATTTCACACCCAGCAGCAATATGTAGTCTGTAGAATATCTGTCCCTAATAACAGACCTTGTGTTCTATATGCATATAAATGAGATGAACCTTATTTCTTTGGTCCCTCTATTTTAACCCCGGTATTCAGGTTTTCACACCAACACCAAATATCCTCTGTGGAATATCTGGCCCTAACAACAGTCTACTTGTTATATAGGCTTATAAACGTAATGCAGCTTTTCTGTACTGTACTTAGCTGTAAATTGGCTGCTGGTTACATTGTGTCTATGTTATATATAGAGGTGAATGGGAACTCTGCCTGCCATATCAAGCCTGGCTGCTGCAGAGAGAGCAAAGCTGTATGCTTCCTGCAGAAATCAGCTCAGTGCACAAGGGTGCACCAGCCTGGAGAAAAGATGATCAGTGGGAATGCAGGGTGGCAGACCACCAATCTGCTATTGATGGCTTAATTGAGGATAGGCTATCAATAGTTTACAACTGGACAATACCTTTAAGGGCAGGGAACAGGAAACAAACTCCAGGCCCTCCTGTCCTCGGTGGCAAAACTGGATACAATACGTTTTTGCTATGGGGCCCATCAACTCTATACATACCACTGGAGTTGGACCTGTATTTTGAAACGTGTATTCTTATACATAACCTTAGATGTGTCTCTGCTGCATCCCTCAGCTATGTTGCAACCTCAGCTGTTCAACTCCATAATTTTCTGTTTTGATGTGCAACTGCTTGTTGTGCTTTCTTGATCCAGTCAGCTATATATGATGAACAGCACTGTCTTGTGCTACTTAGATAGTCGGCTTTTCTACTATTGGTGTTCAGCTCTGCTGATTGTGTATTGTGACCCTAACTCACATTAAATCAGACTCATACACAGCTGTGTGGCTGTCTTGCCTATTGGATTTCCAATCCAAGAACCTACCGTGATGTACAAATGGGTCAGTAACTGGGTATTTTTAAATTGTGTTTTCAATACCAGATCACCCTGTTAAAAAATAACCTATAGAAAGTTTTTAATGTACTGCACATTTTTAAGCTTTTCCTATTACGGCTGAAGTTCTTTGTTGAGGATGAGAAAATATAAGGAAATTTCAAAATGACAAAATTTATAACATTTTATTTTTTTGATATGAACACACACAGCAATATTTCGTAATTATTGCAATCAGTTAAGCTGGCTTTGTCAACTTCGACACAGTTTTGAAGTCAATGGATTGTCACATCACATATTAATGTGATTTAGATTTCTCTTTTGTTCATTCACTTTGCATTCTATTAATTGACAAAAAAAATTATTAACACTTCTATTTTGAAAGCATTCTTACTTTGCAGCATTTTTTCCACACCTGCCAAAAACTTTACACAATTTATACTACCTGTCAAAAGTTTTAGAACACCTTAATTGCTTCAATTTTATTGATATTTACACAGTTTAATGTCTCAAATGTACTCTAAAATTAAACATAAAGGAAATAAATAAGTTAAGATGAATAAAATAATGACTTCATTTTGTTTCACCAAACGGAACCTAGATTTTTGACTCTTCACCCTTCTGACCAGTTAATCCCAAACAAGCTCAATGGGGCTTGAGTTTGGAGACTGCGCTAGCTATTTTAGACTTTGAAGCCTACTGGCTTCCTCTTGCCTTCTTAAGTAGTTTTCACATAACCTAGATATATGCTTTTGATGATCATCTTGCTGTAATATGAGCCCCTGACCAACTAGTTGAACACCAGGGGGTATTGCAAGGTCTATAAAAATGCTGTGTTAGCCCTTTTTGTCTGATGTGCCAGTCACCCTGTGCAAGTTACTGACTCTGGATCCAGCAAAAAAGACTCAGACCATCATCAGCCGCAGACACAATTGGTGTCACACACTCAGGAACCATCCTTTAACCTACTCAACAGAGTACAAAAACCCTAAGTGATGTGCCAAAGATGTCAAAATTTGATTAATCCATCCATAAGACCTTCTTCCACTCTTCAGTAGTCACTTAAGGTGTTGCTTGGCCCAGGCAAGACTTTTTTATTTTGCAATCTTAGCAGTGGTTTTCTTACTGATGCTATATCTCTCAAACCAACAGATAGAAGTTGCCTCTTCACAGTTAAAATGAAAACTTGATTATTTTTACAGTGTTAAGTAGTGCTTGGAGATTTTGGGCTGTGAGGCCCTGATCACTCAAATTGTTGGCTCTCAAAAACTTGTCATTTGATTTCATAGTGGCCTTTGATCTGCCAGACCTTTTCCTGTTAGAGTTTTCTCCAGTTTCCAAGTGCAATTTGATGATATAGGAAACTGTACTGACTGCTGCCTTGGCTTTCCTGGCAATTTCTCTATAGGACAGACCTACACTTCCAGAGGTTATAATTGTATGCCTTCTTTGATTAATTGCCTTTTTCTTGCATTATGATAGTACTGTTCTCTGTCCTGAAGAACTGTCCAAATCCTGACCTAGAGGGTGTTGTAATGCTGTCTGTTCCAACACTGGTTATATAGAATCAGAGGGTTTGAAAGTAATCTACAAAAGCTGAAATACCTGTAGAAATAGTTTGCATCCAATTTCAAACCATAATTTGCTTTCTGTGCTGAGGAGAAGCTGCCCTTGATGTGTTCCCTGAAAATGTCCTTTCGTTAAAAATAATAAAGTCCGACTATTGTTGTGTTTTTTTTAAGTTAAAATTTCATATTTTTCTTTTTTTACTTACTTTTAAACTATTTCACACTATTTCCCAGACTTGAAATGTGTTAGGTAAAAAAAACACGTAAAAAACTTTTGACCTGTAAATATATATATATATATATTTATATGCACTTGTTTTGACTGCTGCACTTATTAGGCTCATTAGACAATGATAAAATGAAGGTATGATTTCTCTTGGGGCACAGCATTTTCTATAGCACTTGCAGTATATAAGATATGAGATCACTAAAGAGTCACTGATGCTGTTGCAGTTGCTGAACTTTCTGCCACATCACTTCTTTATCTATTAGTGGCTGCTGTACTTTGATTAAGGTAAGAATGTTCCTGTAGATACATTATATACCTGCAGAATATTTTCTTGAATCGATGCTTCGAACAACTATTTCAAATGTACTCTTATGACTATATTAGTAAAGCAGATTCTAAACAAAGTATTTTATGACTGGACATAGCCTAAAATAATGCTTATTAGGAGCCCAGTGACCAGATACCCACAATCATTATTTTAAGATATTTCATATTCCTGCTAAGTTATAAAACACTCTGGTGAGAAATCCCTTTTAGGTCATAAAATAACTGTTATACTTAGTGAGCCATACACAATTATTCTTCACATAGCAAACCATTTCACTCTAAAGCTGTATATGTTTCTATAACACTACACCAATACACAAGGAGAAAGTGATTAATTAACACACTGAGAACATTGGCATTTTTTGTTTTTAATTTTGTTTTTCAAAAAATCCTAACTTTTTTTATTTTTCCATCAATATAGCTCTCTCAGGGCTCTTTTATTGTGGGATAATTTGTATGATTATGCTTTTTAATATACCATATAATGTGCTGCAAAAGCTTTAAAAATTTGTGTATAGAGTTGAATTGAAAACAAAGCAATTGCACCATTTATTTGGGCGGGTGGGGGGTTGTTTTTTTATAACGTACACACTGCAGAAAAAATTACATGTTACCTTTATTCTGTGGGTCAGTACAATTACAACAATATCAAATTTCTCTAGTTTTTTTGTTGTTGTTGTACTACTTTTAAATAATAAAATAACTTAAAAATATATATTTTCTGTCCAAATATTCTGACTATCATAATTTTTATGTTATTCCATCAATAGGATATGTGAAGGCTTGTTTATTATGAGATGACCCAAGGTTTCTATTGTTACGATTTTGAGGGTACACATGACTTTTTGATCGCTTTTCATTAACTTTTTACTTTAAGATGAGGCGGCAGAAAAAGCACAATTCTGGCATTGTTCAATTTTTCTGATGGCATTAACCATGTAGAATAAATATTGTGTAATTTTAATAGATCCAATTTTGGGATATGGCAATAGAAAATATGTTTATTTTTGTTGTATTTTTTATTGGGTTTGTTTTAAACTTTTAATGTTTATTATTTTCTGTAATTGATAAGAAAATACTCATTTATTTATAACCTCCTAAGAGAACTTAAACTTGCAATTATATGATTGTTTATAGAACATACTGCACTACTTAATACACAGAAATACATGGAGATTCTTGGAGTTTTCACAAGGCCCCAGATAGTCATGACATCCAAATGGCACCCTGCAATGCCAATTGGGACAATTAAAAGACGTTCAGGACATTTAAATACTGATGCTAGAGTTAACAGACGCGATCAGCGTTATCTTTAATTGTGGCTGTTATGACTAAGTGTCAATTGTAAAGGACAGTCAATACCCATTATGTTTTCAGCAGGTTCTGCTCCCAAGCCCACTCTATACAATCCTATGCACATCTGCCATACATGTAAGGCTGCTGTTGCCAAGTGGTTAAAAGCTTTATGACACTTTTTTGGAATAACAAGGTGCTGAGCTTTCTTATTGATTGCAGCAGCCTGTCTCTTTCTATACAAAAATTGCTTCAGCCTCTAAACATTAAATCAGAGAGGAGACCCAGAGTTGTAGACACAGCAGGGTGCTGTGAGACGTGAGTATGGGGATTATGTTTGCATAATAATTAAATAAGTTGGAAAACCCCGTTATAGACTGCATTATAGACTGAAAAGTTATAGAAGGGCGTGAGGCCTGATCAGTGGCCAAGACGTACGCTGCTTACTGAGCTCCGCTCGGCTTAATCACCTCCACAGCAACTCCTCATAGTGACAGCAAGGTTTCTTACAGGTTTCTTACCTCTGGGTAAACAGCTGATCTCCCAACACAGCCGGCATGATGTGAAGAAGAATAGTAAAGACAGAAGCACAGCAGGTTACTGACTTTTTCTCCTTATACGACACCGGAAGGGATTGTATGGCTGGTACCTAGCTCTCCCTCTCAATAGATGGTTCCAGTGAGGAAACAAGTGAGGAATACAACTACCTAATAAATTTTCTGCCCCAATGTGGTTTTCAAGAATTAGGTTTGCTGTCATTTAATGGAACAGCAAACTTCTAGGTGGTTCAAATCTGTCCTGGTCATGCAGTGGAAACACAGATGCTGCTTAGAGCTAAGGTAGTGCTAATTAAAGCAATAAGCTGAGCATCTATATAATCGCTCGCATGATCAGGATAGAATTTTATCCATTGAAAGTATGAAAGTTCCTATTGAGTGCCAGCAAAATTTTGAAAAAAAGTGAAGAATTGATACAGAACATATATTAGAAAATCATATGTTTCATTACATTAAAAATCTTTATTACCTAAAACTGAAAAAACCCCTATAAGCCAACTATCTTAATAGGTTTACAATGAATCAACATTCTAGATATTTGATGGACCATAATTTAGTACAGATGTAGTAAATGTTAACTTCAAATTTAAAGTGAACCTATTACCACCTTTACAACTCCAAAATGGACTTTCCTGGTCAACAGGAAATTAAAAATCAATTACTTCTAATGCCTCTCTTTTCCTAATGAGACCATTTTCCTCTGCAATTAGGCTCCAACGTTATCCTGCACAGTATGCAAAGCAGCTGAAAATAATAATCTAGCTGAGAAGAGTCAGGCTGGTGAAGAGAATCTACTAAGCTAACCATACCCTCTTCCTCTTGATAGACATCACATTGCTACTGTTGTTACACAGGGAATTTTGTCTATCAATCTATCAAGAGAAAGGAATGTCATTATCTCTGACTCAGCAAGACTCTTCTTGGCCGGATGACTCTTCTGCTCATTTGTATATGGCATGGAATAACTTTAGAACTTAATTGCAGAGGAACATGGGTTCATTAGGAAGAGATAGGGCATTAAAAATTATTACATTTTCATCCCCTGGCAGCCAATGAAGAGATTTTTAGGGTGAGATAGTGGTAACAGATTCCCTTTAACGCATTATGATAACTTTGATATACTACAGTACTATAAATACAGTTATCATGATGTGTCTGTCAAGTTATTAATTGTTATATCTGTACGGTATTATTATATCACAATTTCAGTTATTAGACTGGTGATAAAATTTTACTATACACTGTTCCTGCAAAAATAGTGGTTTTGTATAATGAAATGCAATCAAACTGCAAAGCATATACTGTTTTTTAGGAATGGCAACAAATAGTTTTTGCTATTTTTCTAGGTACAGATATTTATCAAATGAAACGAGAAGCTCAGCACAATATTACAGAATTCTCCATCCTTGGCTTATCAGAAATACCAGAACTTCAGTTACCCATTTTTGCAACAATTCTGCTTCTTTATATCCTCATTATTTGTGGGAACTTGACAACTATTGTGGTCGTCTGTGGTAGTTCTCACTTACACTCTCCTATGTATATTTTATTGACAAACCTTTCTCTCCTTGACATTGCTTACACATCAAATATTCTACCAAAGCTTTTAAGTATACTCCTCACTGAAGAAAAAATTATCTCATTTATGGCCTGCATAGTTCAGTTGTATTTCTTCATTGCATTGGCTAGCGCTGAAGTCATCTTACTTGCTGCTATGGCATATGATCGCTATATTGCAATCTGTCAACCTCTGCGTTACACTTCCCTGATGAGTATGAAACATTGTGCTGGACTTGCAATATTTGCATGGATTGTCGGTCTTCTGGATCCAATAGGACATATTTCCCTTGTATCTAAGCTATCATTCTGCGCATCCCATCATATTGATCATTTTTTCTGTGATCTCTCACCTCTTCTTAAGATCTCTTGCAGTGATACACATAACGTAGAGATGATGAATTATATTGTTGGCAGCCTTTTAACTCTTTCTACATTCTTGCTTACATTAATTTCTTATGTTTTTATCATTTTTACAATATTGAAGATCAAATCTGCAGAAGGACGATCTAAAGCATTTTCTACCTGTTCTTCCCACCTCACATGTATAAGTATTTTCTATGGAACCATAATTTGCTTGTACATGAGACCCGCCTCAAGTTATTATCCAGAACAAGATAAGTTTTTTTCTCTTTTATATATTGTTTTGGTACCTCTACTGAATCCTATAATCTACAGCTTGAAAAATCATGATTTTAAAGACGGGGTTAAGAAAATTCTACAGAAGCTGTGATTACAAAATGACTGTTTTATTCTTTCTGCTAATCTGAATATGGATATGATTTTTAGAGAGTGTATTTGAGTCATATTGTATTTTGCCCTTTACTATGCAGTAATGAAATTCAGTGGAGAAATAAAGATGCATTCCCTTATTGCAGAGATGTCAACCTCGGAGAGTCTATCACAGGGTGATGTTTGAGTAGCAGGTGAAAGCACAATGGGAATGGCTTTTCCAATGGTTATGGTTTATATGAAAGAGTAGGGCTAAATATATTTGGATCTCCTATATTAATATCAAGCCCAAAATCAGATCCCTAAATTAATTTCAGACCCGAGACTTCCCATTCAGAACCCCCTCAAAAAAATTTTGTACTCAAGACCCCCTAAATATAGCCAGATTGTTCATATTAAATTCAGAGCCATATTTATTCAAAAACTAGATCAGGTAAAAAAATTATATTCAGTTCCCAAACCAGATTATATACTTATCCTCCTTGCTCCCACATCTTGTTCACCTAGAGGCATCAGGACCCAGTGCAATCCCATTAATCTCATAACCAATGGTAGACATTGCTATTTTATTGCACTTGCACCTTATTTTTAGTCTTTCTCTCCAGCAACATTATAGTGTGGCTGGGTGAGGGAGACTGAAAATCGGGTAACTCCCTGTAAAACAAGATGAGTTGACATGTCTGTTATTGGTACAACACAATTTGTAGACTTCCTTGTGATCAAAGCTACAAACTTTATTGCTTTCATTCAGAATGCATACCTACTGTTTCCTAAAGTTGAGTCACGTATAAAATCCAATGATGGCATACCAATCCCAGTGGACAAAGACTTTAAGGTGTTTTTCTTTGTATTAAACAATAAAGTTTGATATAATGATAGTATCGGGCATGGTGTTTTTGGTTGCCTATACATTACTTATAAATGTGTGAAGGTTATTCTGAAAATATTATTAGTGTCTTTTGTGAGTCAATTAAACTGTTTTGGTCATAGGGTGCTCTTCTAACAAACATATCTAAGGGCTCTTTCACGCAAACGTACATCAGCCGCTGTTTTCACGACCGGCCGATATACTCTACGATCTGATGCATTGGATTCCAATGCATCATATCACGTGACAGTATTCCTGAGGCATAGAAGCGCCAGGCCAGGCCAATATAGTGCCAGGCGCTTTTATGTCACACCCAAAAGATAGTCCCGGAACTATCTTTTGGGCCGGAATACGTTGGCCACTGCATGGGCTTCAATAGGGGCCAATGACAGCAGCTGGAAAAAGGAGGGAGTTTAGCAGCGTGACAGCTGATTGCAATGGGAGGGAGTGGGGGCAGAGCTAATCACCACTCCGTCCCGCCTGCTCCCATTGCTGGTTGCGGACAAGGGGTGGGACGGCGGAGCAATGGGAGGAGGTGGGATGAAGCAGCATTTAGCTCTACCCCCATCCCACATCCCACACCCTCCCATTGCAATCAGCCAGAAGGAAGGAGGTGAGCCGGCGAGGGGGAGTAAAGGGGCAATGGCATGGCGGCCTCAGCGTATATGCGCCAGGGCCCATGCCTTCTGAACGGGCGCACAAACGTTAGATTGTGCGCCTGTTCACAAGTATTTACTCCTCACATTGTAGCATATATCAGGTGGCCGTGAAAATGGCGGCCAATATGCGCTCGTGTGAAAGAGTCCTAATGGTGGGTTGATAGGTTTTTGGGGCAATTCGTCTTGAACTGTTTTTGAGCCAAAGACAGAAGTGAATTTTAAAGGTATAGGAAATATAAAAGAAGATGTTCTACTTCTCTATGTGCTGGATCCACTCCTTGCCATGGCTTATAAACGGCATGAAAAAAAATGCTCTAAAAATTGCAGATTTATCCTTCAGAAAACAAAAACTGTGAAACTACCCTATCATAATATATCAGAAGGGCAGAAGCATTCTAGAACACAGATTCTTTCCCTTCTTGATTTCACTGTAAAGATCTTCTACATAATAACTATTATATGAATTTAAATATAAGTGAGGTCAACGTGTTTGAAAGAAGCTAACCTCTGAGGATAAAAACAGACAACAAATTTATTAAACCATTTAAACCAATTTTAGTGCATAAAAACAGCAAATTGTGGCATACGCTTTAAATTTGCTCTAAAATTTGCAACTTTTATTTTCCCTAACAAATTTTGAAAAGTAGGTGGCACATAGCAGGTGGGCACATTCTCCTATATAAAGACACATTTAGTAAGATTTATGGCGAAAATTGGCTTAAATTATAGCACAAATATATGTCTGCTGTATGTGTAAATTGTAAATTCTGACACATCGACTGGTAAACAAGCATGCACCTGCTAAACCTGCTACATATTACTTTGTGATTTAGTTTGAGCTTAGCATACAATATGAAATACCAATATTAGTAAATTTCTAACATAATGTTTTTGAAAGAAGAAACTCAGTCAAAATAATTCTACTACATAATGTATATGGCCCGGGTATGTGTGGGACATTAAGAAAGGCCAAAAAACAATAAGGAAATGGTATAGTGATGTTGAACTTATAGAATACTAGCTGATGTACCCGGCTTCGCCCGAGTTATTTTGGTGCTGGTGTTTATCTGGTGTTCACACAGAAAATCTTATGAAGTCGTGGTTACTTTAGAGATACCGGGAAAAAAATATGTTCAGCATTTTGCACAATTCTTTACGTTACCCAGGAAACACCACGTGGAGGTAACCATGCAACGTTTCCTTTATATAAAATAACATCAGGAAGTGAGAGAATTAGATTACGTACGTAAATTTTGGACGCTAATTCTTTTGTGCTTAGAATTGAATAATCGAGTTGGGACCCATTAACTTTTCCTATTCATGAAATAATCAATGCCCATGTCAAATTTAAAATTTCTATGACACCGGGAAGTGAGAGAATTAGATTACGTATGTAAAAGTTGGACGCTAATTCTTTTGAGCTTAGAATTAAATAATCGAGTTGGGACTAGAGATGAGTGAGCACCAAAATGCTTGGGTGCTCGTTGCTTGAGTCGAACTTTCCGCAATGCTCGAGAGCTCGTTTCGAGTAATGAACCCCTTTGAAGTCAATGGACGACTCGAGCATTTTTGTACAGGACCAATGCTCCGCATAGGTCATGACTTGTGAAACTCTGGAAAACCTCAGAAAGCCATGGAAACACCACAGAACCGGATAGGGAAGGGCAGGGGCAGCATGCATGGCTGCATCTCAGGCTCCCAGGTCCCACTATTAAGCCAAAATGGGGGCAAGAGTCTGGCGTCACCCCCCCTAACAATTTTTACTTTGGACAAACTCTCATTAGCAAGGCACACCTTAGCTAAGCACCACACTACCTGCAACTAAGGACAATCACTGCCTGCGGGTGACACCGCTGCCTTTTCTCCTGGGTTACATGCTGGAATTGCTGTCCAACCCCCCCCCCCCACACACACACACGATTCTGTGTCCACAGCACAGCGTGTCCCTGCACAGCGTTCAGCTGCTCTCATGCCACACGCTCGCTTCATAGCCACACCAACCTCATGTCTATTTATAAGCGCGTACTGGATGAGGAGGAACCAGAGGCACACACTGCAGAGGGTTGGCAGGGCCAGGCAGCGACCCTCTTTGAAAGTGTGGGCGATAGCCTACAATGCTGTTGAGAATTGATGATAAATTGACGTACAATCATTCCAATCCCGTGCCACCTCCATCACAAAATTGTCAGGAGCCGCAAACGTGGGCATAAAGAAGACTCAGGTGCCAGCACATCTCCACAATGCAGCAATACTCTATGTGGGAAGCACGTGAGCGGGCCCAGGGTCAGGCTTGGTCCCAGCCTCCACCTTGTGTGACCTAAGGTGCCGTGAGTTACATAGCAATGGGAAATGCATGTGTCCCCACACAATTCATTCTGTGTAGGTGTTAGATATCTCAACACCGCAAAGGAAAGTATTTGAGTTCCTTGGGCTTGCCTATGCTGTCGGTGCACAAAGATGGTATTACACAAGAAGAAATCAGAGCGCCCAAACATGTCAGAGTTTCACCCACATTTCTACCCTAGTCAGTCAGTAGATTTGTGGTAGACAGGTAAAACACCGCAATGGGAAGTCTTTGTGCACTCTGAGGATAGGTGAGCCCAAGGAACTCAAGCATAGTATTACACATGAGGAAATCAGAGAGCCCAAACATGGCAGAGTTTCACCCTGCCAAGGACCTTGGACCACATTTCTACCCTAGTCAGTCAGTGTATTTGTGTAAGACAGGTAAAACACCACTATGGGAAGTCTTTGTGCACTCACAGCATAGGTGAGCCAAAGGAACCCAAGGAAAGTATTAAACATAACATAGTAACATAGTGACATAGTATGTAAGGCCGAATGAAGACATTGTCCATCTAGTCCAGCCTGTCTATCCTACTGTGTTGATCCAGAGGAAGGCAAAAAACCCCAAGGCCAAAAACCAATTAGCCCTTTTGGGGGAAAAATTCCTTCCCGACTCCCTAATGGCAATCAGACTGTTCCCTGGATCAACCCCTAATAGTTCCTACCTGCCTATATACCAGGATTGACCCTTAACCTAATATTTATATCCTGTAATATACTTCTTCTCCAGAAAGACATCAAGTCCCCTTTTAAACTCCTCTATGGATTTTGCCATCACCACTTCCTCCGGTAGAGAGTTCCACAGTCTAACTGCTCTTACAGTAAAGAACCCCTTTCTATGTTGGTGATGAAACCTACTTTCCTCTAATCGTAGCGGATGTCCTCTTGTTACCTTTGTGGTCCTGGGTGTAAACAGATCACGGGAGAGATCCATGTGTTGTCCCCTCATGTACTTATACATGGTTATTTGGTCGCCTCTTAACCTTCTTTTTTCTAGAGTAAATAGTCCCAATTTGGATAGCCTCTCTGGGTATTCCAGTCCCGTCATTCCATGTATTAGTTTAGTTGCCCTTCTTTGAACCCCTTCAAGCACTGTGACATCTTTCCTGAGCACCGGTGTCCAGAATTGTACGCAGTATTCCATGTGAGGCCTGACAAGTGCCTTATATAGTGGAAGGATGATGTTCTCGTCCTTCGCCCCTATACCTCTTTTAATGCACCCCAAGACTTTATTTGCCTTTGCAGCAGCTGACTGGCATTGGTTACTCCAGTTTAGTCTATTATCCACTAATACCCCTAGATCCTTTTCCATATCACTTTTCCCCAGCGGTACCCCATTAAGTGAATATTTGTGACATCCGTTCCTCCTGCCCATGTGCATAACCTTACATTTTTCAACATTGAACTTCATTTGCCATTTTCCTGCCCAAGCCCCCAGCTTATCCAGGTCCGTTTGTAGCCGCACATTGTCCTCCGTTGCATTAATTATATTGTATAATTTTGTGTCATCTGCAAATATTGATATTTTGCTGTGCAGCCCCTCTATCAGGTCATTAATAAATATGTTGAACAGAGTGGGGCCTAATACTGAACCCTGTGGCACCCCGCTAGCGACTGTGGTCCAATCAGAGTACGCACCATTTATTACCACCCTCTGCTTTCTATCGTTGAGCCAATTTTTTACCCACTTACACACGTTTTCGCCCAGTCCGAGCTGCCTCATTTTGTATATTAGCCTATTATGTGGCACGGTGTCAAAGGCTTTAGAGAAGTCCAGATATACAAGATCAATAGATTCTCCCTGGTCCAGCTTAGAGCTTACTTCATCGTAGAAACTGATCAGATTTGTCTGACATGAGCGACCCTTCATGAATCCATGCTGGTGAGGAGTTATTCCCTTAATCTCCTTGAGGTATTCATCGATGGCGTCTCTCAGAATCCCCTCGAAAATTTTTCCCGTTACTGAAGTGAGACTTACTGGCCTGTAGTTACCAGGCTCACTTTTGCTCCCTTTTTTGTAAATTGGAACCACGTTGGCAATGCGCCAGTCCAATGGTACTACTCCGGTCTTGATAGTGTCTAGAAATATTAGGTATAGCGGCCTAGCTATCTCGTCACTTAGTTCCTTTAGTATCCTTGGGTGTAATCCATCTGGGCCCGGTGATTTATCAATTTTAGTTTTCTTTAGACGCTTCCGCACCTCCTCCTGCGTTAGGTATGAGATATTTTGTGAGGGGTTCGTTTTATTCCCCTGCATCTCGTGTGGCATTTCCTTTTCTTTGGTGAACACACTTGAGAAGAAGCTGTTTAGTAGATTTGCTTTCCCTTCGTCATCATCAATGATTTCTCCTGCATTGTTTTTTAAAGGGCCAGCGCTCTCCCTGCAAATCCTTTTGATGTTTATGTAGTTGAAAAATAGCTTCGGGTTGTTTCTGCTCTCTTTTGCGATCCGTCTTTCTGCTTCCTCCTTGGCAGTTTTGATCGTATCTTTGCATATTTTGTTTTTTTCCCTGTATGATTTTAGCGCTTCTTCGCTGCCTTGTTGCTTTAGTAGTTTGAACTCTTTCTTCTTTTCATTTATTGCCCCTCGTACCGTCTTGTCGAGCCACATTGGTTTCCTTTTAGCTGAGTTTCTTTTATTTTTAAAGGGAATGAACTGCTCACATGAGGTGATTAGGATCCTTTTGAACTTTTCCCATTTTTCCTCCGTACTGATATTTTTGAGGATGTTGTCCCAATTAATGTTACCGATAGTAGTTCTAAGCTCATCAAATTTTGCTTTACTAAAGTTTAGTTTCTTTGCCACTCCCTGATAAGGCTTCCTATTGATTGACAGCTGGAAGTTGATTATATTGTGGTCGCTGTTCCCCAAGTGCCACTCAACCTGCACCCCCTTATACGTTCCGGTTTGTTAGTTAGTACTAGGTCCAGAATGGCCCTCCCTCTTGTTGGTTCCTGCACAAGTTGGTTCAGGTAATTGTCTTTAATTACTCTCAAGAACTTATCACCCCTGTGAGATTTGCAGGTTTCGTTCTCCCATATTATATCTGGGTAATTAAAGTCCCCCATGATAATTACTTCGTTTCGTTTTGACACCTCTTCTATCTGCCTTAGTAGTAAGTCTTCAGTTTCTTCTGTTGTTTTTGGTGGTCTATAGAAGACCCCTATCAGGATTTTGTTATTTTTTCCTCCCTGTATTTCTACCCACAGAGATTCCACCTGTTCGTCTCCTACCCCTATATCCTCCCGTAGCCTCGGCTTCAAGTTCGATTTGACGTACAGACATACCCCTCCCCCTTTCTGGTTCCTTCGGTCTCTTCTGAAGAGATTGTACCCCTGCAAATTCACCGCCCAATCGCTCTTATCATCAAGCCATGTTTCAGTAATTCCGACTATGTCATAACTTTCATCAGTCATTCTTGCTTCAAGCTCGCCCACTTTACCGATCAGACTTCGTGCATTCGTGATCATACAATTTATATCATTTTTTTTGTTTTTTAAATTTGTTTTGTTGCTATTCGTACTTATGGCTGATCTATCAGTTCTAACTGTACTAACCCCACCCCCTGCTCGTCCCCCATTCCCTTTGCTTGGACCTAGATCGCTAATTACACTGGCTACCCCACTATTTCTCATTTTGCCCTCCCCCCAGTCCCTAGTTTAAACACTCCTCCAGCCTTCTAGCCATCTTTTCCCCCAGCACAGCTGCACCCTCCCCATTTAGATGCAGCCCGTCCCTACGGTAGAGCCTGTAGCCGACCGCAAAGTCAGCCCAGTTCTCCAGGAACCCAAATCCCTCCTTCTTACACCAACTCCGGAGCCACTTGTTTACCTCCCTAAGGTCCTGCTGCCTTTCTAGTGTGGCTTTAGGTACAGGTAGTATTTCCGAGAAAACTACCCTGGAGGTCCTCGCCCTGAGCTTGGACCCTAAGTCCCTGAAATCATTTTTGAGGGCCCTCCATTGACCTCTAACTTGTTCATTGGTGCCAACGTGCACCATGACTGCTGGATCCTCACCAGCCCCTCCCAGTAATCTGTCAATCCGATCCGCGATGTGTCGAACTCGAGCGCCAGGAAGACAACACACTGTTCGACGATCCCGGTCTTTATGGCAGATTGCCCTCTCTGTCCCCCTAATAATTGAGTCCCCCACCACTAGAACCTGTCTAGCCTGCCCTGCGCTCCCCGTCCCCGTCTCACTGGAGCAGTCATCCCCCTGGCGTTCAGAGGGCGTGTCGTGCTGCAGCGGTGCTGGCTCTGTAATGGCATCCCCCTCATCTGCCAATCGTGCAAACTTGTTGGGTTGTGCCAGTTCAGGACTAGCCTCCCTGGTTCTCTTCCCTCTATCCCTCCTTCTTTCTGTCACCCAGCTGACTGCCTGCTCCCCCTGCACTTCCGTACTAGCGTCCGCCTCCGCCTCTACCCCAGCGAGTGCCTGCTCAGTGAGCACCAAACTCCTTTCCATGATGTCAATGGCTCTCAGTGTTGCCAGTTGCCCATTTAGATCCAGAATTTGGGCTTCTAAATGTTCGACGTGCACGCATCTTGCGCAACAGTATGCACCCTCGATCGGCTGATCAAGGACCGCATACATTGCACAAGTAGCACACTGGATGACATTGCCAGGCATGGAGCTCATCCTAATGGGGATCTACAATTTACTTGTGGAAGTAGTGAAGATAGACTTGTTCACACTCCGCTCACGCGCTGCTGCAACCGCTCAACCGCTGACCCGCTGCTGCAACCGCTGACCCGCTGCTGCAACCGCTGACCCGCTGCTGCAACCTCTCACACCCTGCTGCAACCGCTGACCCGCTGCTGCAACTGCTGCTGCAACTGCTGACCCGCTGCTGCAACCGCTCACACCCTGCTATAACCGCTTGCCCGCTGCTTCAACCGCTGCTGCAACCGCTGACCCGCTGCCGCAAACGCTGACCCGCTGCTTCAACCGCTGCTGCAACCGCTGACCCGCTGCCGCAACCGCTGACCCGCTGCCGCAACCGCTGCTGCAACCGCTGACCCGCTGCTGCAACCGCTGACCCGCTGCTGCAACCCCTCACCCGCTGCTGCGACCCCTCACCCGCTGCTGCGACCCCTCACCCGCTGCTGCGACCACTCAACTGCTCACACGCTGCTGCAACCGCTCACTCGCTGCTGCTCTCGCGCAATTGCTTACCCGCTGACACGCGCTCACAAAATTTCCCCCCCCCCCGAAGCAATTACAGTGCCCAAACATGGCAGACTTTCACTTCGCCGAGGACCTCAGCCTCTGCCGACACCCTCAGCAATTGTGGGCATAAAGCGGACTTCGATGCTAGTACAGCTGTGAGCGACTCATTTAATTATTCACGGTAGCTTTCACTGCTCCAGAGACTGGATTAACCAGGAAGAGAAGAAGTTCCACAGGCCCAACCTGGCGCAGTTGCATTTCCCCCAGGACATAAACCTCTGCCCACACCCTCAGCAATCGCGGGCATAACCCGGACTCCGATGCTAGTACAGCAGTGAACATCTCATTAATGCAGTAACGCTCCTCTTGTTTTGCCCAAACCAGAGTCTCAGATAACTGTGGTAAGACGAGAGAAAATACATGTTGCCCAGTGCTGATCCCCTGACTTCAAGCAGGAAGAGGAGGTGGCATTACAAGGCCAAGAAACCATGACCAGGACCCGCTATAGTCTGTGTGGGAAGTATGTGAGCGGGCCCTGGGTCAGGCTCGGTCCCAGCAAACACCTTGTGTGACCCAAAGTGCCGCGAGATACATAGCAATGGGAAAACCCATGTGTCCATCTGCACTCTGCACCCTACCTAAGTCAGTCAGTGTATTTGTGCCAGGCAGGTAAAACACCACTATGGGATGTCATTGGGCACCCACAGCATAGGCAAGCCAAAAGAACCCAAAGACAGTTTTAAACCTGATGAAGAACCTACAATGCCCAAACATGGCAGACTTTCACTACGCCGAGGACATAGGCCTCTGCACACACCCTCAGCATTCGTGGGTATAGAGCAGACTCTGATGCTAGTACAGCAGTGAATGTCTCATTAATGCAGTAACGCTCCTCTTGTTTGGCCCAAACAAGTATCTCAGATAACTGTGGTAACATGAGAGAAAATACATGTTGCCCAGTGCTGATCCCATGACCCAAAGCAGGAGGAGGAGGTGGCATTACAAGGCCAAGAAACCATGACCAGGACCCGCTATAGTCTGTGTGGGAAGTATGTGAGCGGGCCCTGGGTCAGGCTCGGTCCCAGCAAACACCTTGTGTGACCCAAGGTGCCGTGAGTTACAGAGCAATGAGAAATCCATGTGTCCACACACTACTCATTATGTGTAGGTGTCAGATAGCTGAACAACTCAATGGGAAAGTCATCTGCACTCTGCACGCTACCCAAGTCAATCATTTTTTTGTGCCAGACAGGTAAAACACCGCTATGGGAGGTCCTTGTGCACCCACAGCATAGACGAGCCAAAGGAACCCAAAGACAGTATTAAACCTGAAGAAGAGAAAAACTTGCAGTGCCCAAACATGGCAGACTTTCACTACACCGAGGACATAGGCCTCTGCACACACCGTCAGCAATTGCGGGCATAGAGTGGACTCCGATGCTAGTACAGCAGTGAACGTCTCATTAATGCAGTAACGCATCTCTTATTTGGCCCAAACCAGTTTCTCAGATAACTGTGATAACACAAGAGAAAATACATGTTGCCCAGTGCTGGTCCCATGACCCCAGGCAGAAGGAGGAGGTGGCATTACAAGGCCAAGAAACCATGACAAGGACACTCTAAAGCCTGTGTGGGAAGCACGTGAGCGGGCCAAGGGTCAGGCTCAGTCCCAGCCTCCACCTTGTGTGACCCAAGGTGCCCTGAGTAAGGCCGCCTGCACACGGGCAGAAATCCCGCGGCGGGATTATCCGCGTGATTTCCGCCACTGAAAGCCTGCATAGGAGTGCATTACAATACGCACTCCAATGCAGATGGCCGCGGTTTGGCCGCGCGAAATGTCGTGCGGCAAACAAACTGCTGCATGTCCTATTTTTGTGCGGGGCTCACAGAGCCTCACACAGAAACGTCACTCACCCGGCCGCCGGCTCCGGTCTGCGCATGCGCCGGCTGATCGGCAGCCGGCACATGAAAGAGCCGGGGCCACCAGGCGCGGGTGAGTACGCGCTCCTCCCTGCAGGCACTGGGGTCGGGTCCCGCGGCAAGAATTCTCGCCGCCAGATCCGACCCGCCCGTCTGCAGGCGGCCTTACATTGCAATAGGGAATCCATGTGTCCCCACACAGATAGCTTAACACTGCAAGGGGAAGTCTTTGAGTTCCTTGGGCTCGCCTATGCTGTCAGTGCACAAAGATGGTATTACACAGGAAGAAATCAGAGTGCCCAACCATGGGAGAGTTTCACCCCACCCAGGACCTTGGCTGCGGCCCACATTTCTGCCCTAGTCAGTCAGTGTATTTGTGCCAGATAGGTAAAACACTGCGATAGGAAGACTTAGTGCACCCATAGTATAGACAGACCCCTGTAACATTCCTGTAGCAAAGGTATAAACAGACCCCAGTAACATTTCTGTAGCAGAAGTATAGGCAGACCCCAGTAACATTTCTGTAGTAAAAGTATAGACAGACCCCAGTAACATTTCTGTAGTAAAAGTATAGGCAGACCCCTGTAACATTTCTGTAGTAAAAGTATAGGCAGACCCCTGTAACATTTCTGTAGCAGAAGTATAGGCAGACCCCAGTAACATTTCTGTAGTAAAAGTATAGGCAGAGCCCTGTAACATTTCTGTAGCAGTATAGGCAGACCCTTGAAACATTTCTATAGCAGAAGTATAGGCAGATCCCAGTAACATTTCTGTAGTAAAAGTATAGGCAGACGCCTGTAACATTTCTGTAGTAAAAGTATAGGCAGAGCCCTGTAACATTTCTGTAGCAGAAGTATAAGCAGACCCTTGTAACATTTCTATAGCAGAAGCATAGGCAGACCCCAGTACCATTTCTGTAGTAGAAGTATAGGCAGACCCCTGTAACATTTCTGTAGCAGAAGTATAGGCAGACCCCAGTAACATTTCTGTAGCAAGAGTATACGCGAACCCCTGAAACATTGGTGTTCCATGAGTGTAGGCGAAGGCCGGAAAAATTAGTTAGATAATAGAGATGAGCAAGCACCAAAATGCTCGGGTGCTCGTTACTCGGAACGAAATTATCGCGATGCTCGAGGGTTCGTTTCGAGTAACGTACCCCATTGAAGTCAATGGGCGACCCGAGCATTTTTGTATTTCGCCGATGCTCGCTAAGGTTTTCATGTGTGAAAATCTGGGCAATTCAAGAAAGTGATGGGAACGACACAGAAACGGATAGGGCAGGCGAGGGGCTACATGTTGGGCTGCATCTCAAGTTCACAGGTCCCACTATTAAGCCACAATACCGGCAAGAGTGGCCCCCCCCCCCCCTCCCAACAACTTTTACTTCTGAAAAGCCCTCATTAGCAATGCATACCTTAGCTAAGCACCACACTACCTCCAACAAAGCACAATCACTGCCTGCATGACACTCCGCTGCCACTTCTCCTGGGTTACATGCTGACCAACCCCCCCGCACGACCCAGTGTCCACAGCGCACACAAAAGTGTCCCTGCGCAGCCTTCAGCTGCCCTCATGCCACACCACCCTCATGTCTATTTAGAAGTGCGTCTGCCATGACGAGGAACCGCAGGCACACACTGCAGAGGGTTGGAACGGCTAGGCAGCGACCCTCTTTAAAAGTGGCGGGGCGACAGCCCTCAATGCTGTACAGAAGCAATGAGAAATATAATCCTGTGCCACCGCCATCAGGAGCTGCACACGTGGGCATAGCAATGGGGAACCTATGTGCCATACACTATTCATTCTGTCAAGGTGTCTGCATGCCCCAGTCAGACCGCGGTTTTTAATTCATAGACACAGGCAGGTACAACTCCCTACTGTGAAGTCCCTGTGGACCGACAGCATGGGTGGCTCCCTGGAACCCACCGGAGGTACATAAAAATATCCCATTGCATTGCCCAACACAGCTGAGGTAGTAATGTTGTGCTTAATGCAGGTGGGCTTCGGCCCACACTGCATGCCCCAGTCAGACTGGGGTTCTTTAGAAGTGGAAACAGATGCATTTATAATTCTCTGTGGACCCACAGCATGGGTGGGTGCCAGGAAGCCACCGGCGGTACATAAAAATATCCCATTGCATTACCCAACACAGCTGAGGTAGTAATGTCGTGCTTAATACAGGTGGGCTTCGGCCCACACTGCATGCCCCAGTCTGACTGGGGTTCTCTAGAAGTGGAAACAGATGCATTTATAATTCTCTGTGGACCCACAGCATGGGTGGGTGCCAGGAAGCCACCGGCGGTACATAAAAATATCCCATTGCATTACCCAACACAGCTGAGGTAGTAATGTCGTGCTTAATACAGGTGGGCTTCGGCCCACACTGCATGCCCCAGTCTGACTGGGGTTCTTTAGAAGTGGAAACAGATGCATTTACAAGTCCCTGTGGACCGACAGCATGGGTGGCTCCCTGGAACCCACCGGCGGTACATAAAAATATCCCATTGCATTGCCCAACACAGCTGAGGTAGTAATGTTGTGCTTAATGCAGGTGGGCTTCGGCCCACACTGCATGCCCCAGTCAGACTGGGGTTCTTTAGAAGTGGAAACAGATGCATTTATAATTCCCTGTGGACCCACAGCATGGGTGGGTGCCAGGAAGCCACCGGCGGTACATAAAAATATCCCATTGCATTACCCAACACAGCTGAGGTAGTAATGTCGTGCTTAATGCAGGTGGTTTTCGGCCCACACTGCATGCCCCAGTCTGACTGGTAATATATACCTTAACAGTAACCTCGTTGGTGGTAATGTGGTGGTGACTGCGGACCTGGTAATGCGGTTTTATGTAGTTGGTTTTCGGAATGTGGCCAGGATTAAGGGGGCCGTGGCGGGGGGATGGTGGTGGTGCTCTCTTGTTGTGTCGTTAAAGGTGAAATTCTTGGACTGCCACCAGACGGACCAATGCAAAGGTATTTGCCAAGAATGTTTTCATTGTTGGAGGAGGAGGGGGATGTTTTGGAGGCACTATGTGTCCTCTCCACGTGTCCGTGGTTATATGCACCTTAACAGTAACAGCGTTGGTGGGAAATGGCCTCGCCGCCATCATGTCTTTGTGAAGCCTCTGTTTCCACACCCCAGTTACATACCATTAGCAGCGGTATAGGCAGAGCCCACAATTATTAACATTTCAGCGGTAGCATTAGGAACAGGCCTCACTAACATATCACTAGCAGCAGTATAGGGGGAGCGCAGTCTTAGTTCCATTTCAGTTATAGTAGCACTCAAGACAGGCCCCAGTAACATTCCCATTGCAGCAGTTTAGGGAGATAACAGTCTCTTTCACATTTCAGTAGCTGCAGTATAGACATTTATGTAGCTAAAGTGTAGGCCAACCCCACACACCTTTCTGTACCATGAGTGCAGGCGAAGAACATAGAAATTACAATGATTACACTGTAGGTGAGGGCCCAAAAAAAATGGTGTACCAACAGTACTAATGTACCTCAGAAAAAATTGGCCATGCCCAACCAAGATGGCAGGTGAAACCCATTAATCGCTTTGGTTAATGTGGCTTAAGTGGTAACTAGGCCTGGAGGCAGCCCAGTTGAACGAAAAATTGGTTCAAGTTAAAGTTTCAACGCTTTTAAGAGCATTGAAACGTATAAAAATTGTTTAGAAAAATTATATGAGCGAGCCTTGTGGGCCTAAGAAAAATTGCCCGTTCGGCGTGATTACGTGAGGTTTCAGGAGGAGGAGCAGGAGGAGGTGGAGGAATATTATACACAGATTGATGAAGCAGAAATGTCCCCGTTTTGGATGGTGAGAGAGAACGATGCTTCCATCCGCGGGTGCAGCCTACGTATTGCTTAGGTATCGCTGCTGTCCACTGGTGGAGAAGAGAAGTCTGGGGAAATCCAGGCTTTGTTCATCTTGATGAGTGTAAGCCTGTCGGCACTGTCGGTTGACAGGTGGGTACGCTTATCCGTGATGATTCCCCCAGCCACACTAAACACACTCTCTGACAAGACGCTAGCCGCAGGACAAGCAAGCACCTCCAGGGCATACAGCGCGAGTTCAGGCCACGTGTCCAGCTTCAACACCCAGTAGTTGTAGGGGGCAGAGGCGTCACCGAGGACGGTGCTGCAATCGGCTACGTACTCCCTCACCATCCTTTTACAGTGCTCCCGCCAACTCAGCCTTGACTGTGGAGTGGTGACACAGTCTTGCTGGGGAGCCATAAAGCTGGCAAAGGCCTTGGAGAATGTTCCCCTGCCTGCGCTGTACATGCTGCCTGATCTCTGCGCCTCCTCTGCTACCTGGCCCTCGGAACTGCGCCTTCTGCCACTAGCGCTGTCGGATGGGAAGTTTACCATCAGTTTGTCCACCAGCGCCCTGTGGTATAGCATCATTCTCGAACCCCTTTCCTCTTCGGGAATGAGAGTGCAAAGGCTCTCCTTATACCGTGGATCGAGCAGTGTGTACACCCAGTAATCCGTAGTGGCCAGAATGCGTGTAACGCGAGGGTCACGAGAAAGGCATCCTAACATGAAGTCAGCCATGTGTGCCAGGGTACCTGTACGCAACACATGGCTGTCCTCACTCGGAAGATCACTTTCAGGATCCTCCTCCTTCTCCTCCTCCTCCTCCTCCTCTGGCCATACACGCTGAAAGGATGACAGGCAAGCAGCATCTGTCCCCTCAGCAGTGGGCCAAGCTGTCTCTTCCCCCTCCTCCTCATGCTCCTCCCCCTCCTCCTCAACGCGCTGAGATATAGACATGAGATTGCTCTGACTATCCAGCGACATACTGTCTTCCCCCGCCTCCGTTTCTGATTCCAAAGCATCTGCCTTTATGCTTTGCAGAGAACTTCTCAAGAGGCATAGCAGAGGAATGGTGACGCTAATGATTGCAGCATCCCCGCTCACCATCTGGGTAGACTCCTCAAATTTTCCAAGGACCTGGCAGATGGCTGCCAACCAGGCACACTCTTCTGTAAATAATTGAGGAGGCTGACTCGCACTGCGCCGCGCAAGTTGGAGTTGGTATTCCACTATAGCTCTACGCTGCTCATAGAGTCTGGCCAACATGTGGAGCGTAGAGTTCCACTGTGTGGGCACGTTGCACAGCAGTCGGTGCACTGGCAGATTAAACCGATGTTGCAGGGTCCGCAGGGTGGCAGCGTGCGTGTGGGATTTGCGGAAATGTGCGCAGAGCTGGCGCACCTTTCCGAGCAGGTATGACAAGTGGGGGTAGCTTTTCAGAAAGCGCTGAACCACCAAATTAAAGACGTGGGCCAGGCATGGCACGTGCGTGAGGCTGCCGAGCTGCAGAGCCTCCACCAGGTTACGGCCGTTGTCACACATGACCATGCCCGGTTGGAGGCTCAGCGGCGCAAGCCAGCGGTCGGTCTGCTCTGTCAGACCCTGCAGCAGTTCATGGGCCGTGTGCCTCTTATCTCCTAAGCTGAGTAGTTTCAGCACGGCCTGCTGACGCTTGCCCACCGCTGTGCTGCCACGCCGCGTGACACCGACTGCTGGCGACGTGCTGCTGCTGCTGACACATCTTGATTGTGAGACAGAGGTTGCGTAGGAGGAGGAGGAGGGTGGTTTAGTAGAGGAAGCATACACCCCCGCAGATACCACCACCGAGCTGGGGCACGCAATTCGGTGGGTGGGTAGGACGTGAGCGGTCCCAGGCTCTGACTCTGTCCCAGCCTCCACTAAATTCACCCAATGTGCCGTCAGGGAGATATAGTGGCCCTGCCCGCCTGTGCTTGTCCACGTGTCTGTTGTTAAGTGGACTTTGGCAGTAACCGCGTTGGTGAGGGCGCGTACAATGTTGCGGGAGACATGGTCGTGCAGGCCTGGGACGGCACATCGGGAAAAGTAGTGGCGACTGGGAACCGAGTAGCGCGGGGCCGCCGCCATCATGCTTTTGAAAGCCTCCGTTTCCACAAGCCTATACGGCAGCATCTCTAGGCTGATCAATTTTGCAATGTGCACGTTTAACGCTTGAGCGTGCGGGAGCGTGGTGTCGTACTTGCGCTTGCGCTCAAACTGTGGCGCTAGCGACGTCTGGACGCTACGCTGAGAGACATTGCTGGATGGGGCCGAGGACAGCGGAGGTGAGGGTGTGGGTGCAGGCCAGGAGACGGTACTGCCTGTGTCCTCAGAGGGGGGTTGGATCTCAGTGGCAGGTTGGGGCACAGGGGGAGAGGCAGTGGTGCAAACCGGAGGCGGTGAACGGGCATCGTCCCACCTTGTGGGGTGCTTGGCCATCATATGCCTGCGCATGCTGTTGGTGGTGCCTCCCCAGCTGATCTTGGCGCGACAAAGGTTGCACACCACTGTTCGTCGGTCATCAGGCGTCTCTGTGAAAAACTGCCACACCGTAGAGCACCTTGACCTCTGCAGGGTGGCATGGCGCGAGGGGGCGCTTTGGGAACCAGTTGGTGGATTATTCGGTCTGGCCCTGCCTCTACCCCTGGCCACCGCACTGGCTCGGCCTGTGCCCACACCCTGACTTGGGCCTCCGCGTCCTCGCCCGCGTCCACGTCCTATAGGCCTACCCCTACCCCTCAGCATGGTGTATTACCAGAGATTTGATTTCCCAGGCAGGAAATAAATTAGCGCAAGCCTGCTGTTAAACGTAGCTGGCTGCGTATGATTTCTGTTTATGTTCTGCACCCACCACACACGTACCCAGAACGCTGAGGACTGTCAGAGGCAGGCCAAATAGAATGTTTCCCTTTTTTTGGTAAAGAAAAGGCCCACTGCGTATATTCAATCAATAATATATGTCTTCTGGGCCTGCAAATGTGTCACAGAACTGCAGGGTTGCAGAGTTATTAACTACAGCAGAGCGGTGATTTTTCCCAGGCAGGAAAGAAATTGGCGCAAGCCTGCTGTTAAACGTAGCTGGCTGCGTATGATTTCTGTTTACGTTCTGCACCCACCACACACGTACCCAGAACGCTGAGGACTGTCAGAGGCAGGCCAAATAGAATGTTTCCCTTTTTTGGTTAAAGAAAAGGCCCACTGACTATATTCAATCAATAATATATGTCTTCTGGCCCTGCCTACACAATTCTCTCCCTGTAGTATTACTGCAGGGCGCAATGCTCTGCACAGCCGATTTAAAAAAAAAAAAAAAAAATGCAACACTGCTAACAGCAGCCTGCACAGTTCTGCACATGGTTAAATGTGGCCCTAAGAAGGACCGTTGGGGTTCTTGAAGCCTACACTCACTCCTAACACACTCCCTGCCTAACCACCACTTCTGTCCCTGTAGTATTACTGCAGGGCGCAATGCTCTGCACAGCCGATTTTGAAAGAAAAAAAAAGGGCAACACTGCTAACAGCAGCCTCCACACGGATAGATGTGGCCCTAAGAAGGACCGTTGGGGTTCTTGAAGCCTACACTCACTACTAACACTCTCCCTACAGCAGCTCCGGCACCAGCAGCACTGTCCCTCAGCTAACTCACAAGGCATCCGAGGCGAGCCGCGGGAGGGGCCGACTTTTATACTCAGGTGACATCTGATCTCCCCAGCCACTCACAGCAGGGGGGTGGTATAGGGCTTGAAAGTCACAGGGGGAAGTTGTAATGCCTTCCCTGTCTTTCAATTGGCCAGAAAAGCGCGCTAACGTCTCAGAGAGGAAACTGAAAGTAACCCGAACATCGCGTGGTACTCGTTAAGAGTAACGAGCATCCCGAACACGCTAATATTCGCCCGAGCATCAAGCTCGGACGAGTACGTTCGCTCATCTCTATTAGATAACAGTATAGGCGAGGGCCAGAAAAATTAGTGTACCAAGAGTACTAGTGTACCCCTGAAACATTGCTCAACCGAGAGGGCAGGTGAAACCCATAAATAATTTTTAAAGATACAGCTCGCTGTTGCTTAATTTGTAACAGAGCCTGGAGGCAGCCCTGTGAAAAAAATGGTTTCTGTTAAAGTATCAATACTTTTGAAGCTTTGAAAAATTGTAAAAAAAAATTGTTAGATGAGCCTTTTGGGCCACAGAAAAATTGGCAGTTCAGCATGATGACATGATGTTTCAGGAGGAGGAGTAGGAGGACTAATATCCGAGAGTAATTGACAAAGCTAATTCCCCCTTTTTTTCCAGTGATAGAGAATGCTTTTTTCTGCGGTTGCAGCGAAAAGAATCTTTAGGTTCCGCCACTCTCTGCCGGTGGAGAAGAGAAGTCTGGTGAAATCCAGGCTTTGTTCAATTTTATGAGTTTAAGCATGTCGGCACTGACAGTTTACTGGCGGGTACGCTTATCAGTGATGATTCCCCCAGCTGCACTAAACACCCTCTCTGACTAAACACCCTTTCTGTACGCCCTGGTACAGATTCCAGGGAGCACAGTGCAAGTTCGTGCCACGTGTCCAGCTTTGACATCCAATAGTTGTATGGAGCAGAGGCATTACGGAGGACGGTAGTACGATCGGCTACGTACTCCCTCACCATCTTTTTACAGTGCTCCCTCCGCTTTGACTGGGGAGTGGTGACACAGTTTTGCTGGGGAGCCATAAAGCTGGCAAAGGCCTTGGAGAGTGTTCCCCTGCCTGCGCTGGACATGCTGCCTGATTTCTGTGCCTCCCCTGCTACTTGACCCTCAGAACTGCACCTTCTGCCACTAGCGCTGTCAGATGGGAAGTTTAGCATCACTTTTTCCACCAGGGTCCTGTGGTATTGCATCACTCTTGTACACCTTTCCTCTTTGGGAATGAGAGTGGAAAGGCTCTCCTTATACCTTGGGTCGAGAAGGGTGTACACCCAGTAATCCGTGTTGGCCAGAATGCGTCTAACGTGAGGGTCACGAGAAAGGCAGCCTAACATGAAGTCAGCCATGTGTGCCAGGGTACCAGTACGCAAGACATGGCTGTTCTCGCTAGGAAGATGACTTTCAGGATCGTCCTCCTCCTCGCCCACAGCCCATACACGCTGAACAGATGAGAGGCAAGCAGCATGGGTACACTCTGCAGTGTGCCCAGCTGTCTCTTCCCCCTCTTCCTGCTCCTCCCCTCCTCCTCCTCCTAAACGCACTGAGATATAGACATGAGGGTGGTCTGGCTATCAAGCGACATACTCTCATCCCCCGTCTCCTGTTCCAACCGCAAAGCATCGGCTTTTATGCTTTGCAGCAGACTTCTCAGCAGGCATAGCAGCGGGATGGTAATGCTAATGATTGCAGCATCGCCGTTCACCATCTGGGTAGACTCTTCAAAGTTTCTGAGGACCTGGCAGATGTCTGCCATCCAGGCCCACTACTCAGTAAAGAATTGGGGAGGCTGACTACCACTCCGCCGCCCATGTTGGAGTTGGTATTCCACTATTGCTCTACGCTGCTCATACAGCCTGGCTGGCCAACATGCAAAGCGTAGAATTCCACCATGTGGGCTTGTCGCACAGCAGTCAGTGCTCTGGCAGATTAAACCGATGTTGCAGGGTCCTCAGGGTAACAGCATCCGTGGTGGACTTGCAGAAATGTGCGCAGATGCGGCGCACCTTGCCGAGCAGGTCAGACAAGTGGGGGTAGTTTTTCAGAAATTGCTGAACTACCAGATTGAAGACGTGGGCCAGGCATGGCACGTGTGTGAGGCTGCCGAGCTGCAGAGCCGCCACCAGGTTACGGCCGTTGTCACACACGACCATGGCCGGTTGGAGGCTCAGCGGCGAAAGCCAGAGGTCGGTGTGTTCTGTCAGACCATGAAAAAGCCAGAGGTTGGTGTGCTCTGTCAGACCCTGCAAAAGCTAGAGGTCGGTGTGCTCTGTCAGACCCTGCAGCAGTTCAGGGGCCGTGTGCCTCTTGTCACCTAAGCTGATTAGTTTCAGCACGGCTTGCTGACGCCTGCCCACTGCTGTGCTGCTGCGCAATACCGACTGCTGGCGACGTGCTGCTCACACTTCATAATTGAGAGGTAGAGGTTGCGTAGGAGGAGGGGAAGGGTTTAGAAGAGGTTCCATAAACCGCCGCACATACCAGCACCGAGGTAGGACCTGCTATTCTGGGTGTGGGTAGGACGTGAGCGGTCCCAGGCTCTGACTCGGTCCCAGCCTCCACCAAATTCACCCAATGTGCAGTCAGGGAGATATAGTGGCACTACCCGCCAGTACTTGTCCACGTGTCCGTGGTTAAGTGGAGCTTCCCAGTAACCGTGTTGGTGAGGGCCCGTGTAATGTTGCGGGAGACGTGCTGGTGCAGGGCTGGGACGACACACCTGAAAAAATACTGGGGACCGAGTAGCGCGGGACCGCCGCTGCCATCATGTTTTTGAAAGCCTCCGTTTCTACAAGCCTGTACTGCAGTATTTCCAGGCTGATTAATTTGGCAATGTGCACGTTTAAAGCTTGTGTGTGCGACAGCGGCGTATTTGCGCTTTCGCTCCAACGCTTTTGTTAGCGACAGCTGAACGCTGAACTGAGAGACATTGCTGGATGGGGTGGAGGACAGTGGAGGTGAGGGTGTGGGTGCAGGTTGGGAGGCGCTCGTGCCTGTGTCCTGAAAGGGATTTTGGATCTGTGTGGCAGGTTGGGCACAGGGGAAGAGGCAGCGGTTCGACCCGGAGGCGGTGAATGGCCTTCGTCCCACCTTGTGGGGTGCTTGGCCATCATATGCCTGCGCATTCTGGTGGTGGTGAGGCTGGCAGTGGTGGCTCCCCGGCTGATCTTGGTGCGACACAGGTTGCACACCACTGTTCGTCGGCCGTCAGTGCTCTCACTGAAAAACATCCACACCTTTGAACACCTAGCCCTCTGCACGGAGCCTTGGCACGAGGGGGTGCTTTGGGAAACAGTTGGGGGGTAATTCGCTCTGGCCCTGCCTCTACCCCTGGCCACCCCACTGCCTCTTCCAACCTGTCCTGCTGCTGCACTTGCCTCCCCCTCTGAAGACCTGTCCTCAGTAGGCTTAGCAAACCAGGTGGGGTCAGTCACCTCATTGTCCAGCTGCTCTTCCTTCGATTCCTCTGTGCGCTCCTCCCTTGGATTTACTGCCCTTACTACTACCTCACTGACAGACAACTGTGTCTCATCATCATCATGATCCTCACCCACTGAAAGCTTTTGAGACAGTTGCCGGAAGTACCTAGCCTCATCACCCGGACTCCGGGAACTTTCCAAAGGTTGGGCATCAGTCATGACAAACTCCTCAGGTGAGACAGGAACCATTTTTTCCCACTCATGGCAGGGACCCGAGAACAGTTCCTGGGAGTCTGCCTGCTCATCAGAATATGTCATTTTCATGGAGTGAGGAGGCTGGGAGGAAGGAGGAGCAGCAGCCAGAGGATTCAGAGTTGCAGTCCCTAAGCCGGGAGTAGTGGACTGCGTAGAAGACTGGGTGGTCGATACATTGCTGGATGCATTTTCTGCCATCCATGACAGGATCTGCTCACACTGCTCTGTTTGTAAAAAAGGTCTACCAAGCAGACCCATAAATTGTGATATGAAGCTGGGGAGTCCAGAAACTTGCCTCTCTCCTAATCCCGCAGCAGCCGGCTGTGATTCACCACGCCCAGCAACTCGGCCTGGACGTCCACGTCCTCGACCCTTACCCCTACTCCTCATCATGGCAGATTAAGAATAGAGCAGGGCCCAAATAAATTACCCCACTGTACAGCACTGACAACTGGGGCTTAATTCACTGCACACAGAGACTTGTAGATAGCCGAGGCTCTATGCTGTGACTTGAAAAAAGGAACCCGCTGTCTTGCGCTGATACCTAGGGGTAATTTACTGCTCGCAGAGACGTGTAGATAATAGAGGCTGTAGGGAGTTGATATCGTGAGACGCCCTGCACAGCGGCTGAGCTGAAATACTTTGCAGTGGCCCCAGTGATTTTACAGTACTGTTTAGCTGTAAGACCGCTGTCTAATTCACTGCAGACAGAGAATGATATAAATGAGGTAGTTCGCATCAGGCTAGGAATATTTTGAGTGCCCTTGCACGATGAGAGCGGTACTTTACGGCACTGCAGCCAGAAAAAAAGTCTAACTGAAAGGCTGCAAACAAGCCTAGCTGCGTTATACAAATTTATTGAAGCACTAAAACTCCCAGCAGGCCTGAAGTAAAATGCACACGGTCAGATGTGGCCCTAAGAAGAAGCTTTGAGGTTTTTGCACGGATACGGACTGTATAGTGTATATTATTTTCCCTGTAGAAATGCTGTTGCCCCAACACTCTGCGTCTAATTCACTGCACACAGAGAATGGTATAAATGAGGTAGTTCGCAGCAGGCTAGGAATAATTTGAGTGCACTTTCATGATGAGAGCGGTATTGTACAGCACTGCAGCCAGAAAAAAGTCTAGCTGAGAGGCTGCAAACAGGCCTAGCTGTGTTATACAAAAATATTGAAGCACTAAAACTTCCAGCAGGCCCCAAGTAAAATGCACACGGTCAATTGCAGCCCAACGAAGGAGCTTTGGGGTTGTTGTATGGAGGATACGGACTGTATAGTGTATATTACTTTCCCTGTAGAAGTGGCTGTTGCCCCAACACTCTGCGTCTAATTCACTGCAGACAGAGAATGGTATAAATGAGGTAGTTCGCAGCAGGCTAGGAATAATTTGAGTGCACTTTCACGATGAGAGCGGTAGTGTATGGCACTGCAGCCAGAATAAAGTCTAACTGAAAGGCTGCAAGCAGGCCTAGCTGCGTTATGCAAAAATGGAAGCACTACTACTTCCAGCAGGCACCAAGTAAAATGCACACGGTCTGATGTAGCACTAAGAAGGACCATTGGGGTTCTTGAAGAAAGGACCTATGCTATCACTTTCCCTAACTCAGCAGCACTTTCCCTATACTCTGTATAATACACTGCAGACTGAGAATGCTATAGCTGTAATGGCCTGCACAGCCCGAGATGAAAAAGAAATTGTGCACAACTGCTCGCAGCCAGCCAAAACAGTAATGGACATGGTCAGATGTAGCCCTAAAAAGGACCGTTGGGGGTCTTGAAGACAGGACCTACGCTAACACTTTCCCTATATCAGCAGCAGCACTTTCCCTAACCTCTGCAAGTGTTTGTCTGAGGCGAGACGCCGGCAGGACCACTTTAAGTACTCAGCGGTCACCTGATCTCACCAGCCACTCACTGCTGTGAGGTGGGATAGGGCTGGCACGTCACAGGGGGAAGTGGTAATGCCTTCCCCGCATGTCTATTGGCTAGAAAATGGTGCTAAATATGCGGGGAAGGAAATGGAATTGACTCGAGTACCGCGTGGTTTTCGTCTCGAGTAATGAGCATCTCGAGTACCCTAATGCTCAAACAAGCATCATGCTCGGACGAGTGTGCTCGCTCATCTCTAATCCTTATAAGTTTAGCCTGTATGTCTGGAGCTGTTCCAAGGTAAAAATATAGTATGAACCAAACATAACAACTGCTTTTGAAACCCCTTTTACTTCTAGGCTGTGCCCAAATTAGCTTGGAAGGCTGACTAGCAAAAGACTCTGTTACTGCTGACAATGCTGAATCCCTATGCCTGCTATTATTTAGTAGTCTGCTATTATTTAGTAGCGTAATACAATGCATTAGCATATTCCATCATTTCATCCTGTGGAATTGTCTATATATATAAAGACGAAAGCCCTCACTGACTCACTCACTGACTCACTGACTGACTGACTCGCCAAAAGTTCTCCAACTTCCCGATGTCGTAGAAACATGAATTTTTACGCAAGCATAGACTATCTCCAAAATAGGAAAAGTAATTGGGTCCCAACTCAATTATTCAATTCTAGCGCAAAAGAATTGGCGCCGAAATTTAACGTACATACTCTAAATCTCTCACTTCCCAATGTCATAGAAACGGGAAATTTGGCATGGGCATTGAATATGTCATAAATAGGAAAAGGTAATGGGTCCCAACTTGATTATTCGATTCTATGCGCAAAAGAATTAGGGTCCAAATTTTACGTACGGAATCTAATTTTCTCACTTTCCGGGGTCACAGAAACGTGAAATTTGGCACGAGCATTGATTATCTCATAAATAGGAAAAGCTAATGGGTCCCAACTCAATTATTCAATTCTATGCGCAAAAGAATTAGCGTCCAAATTTTACGTACGGAATCTAATTTTCTCACTTTCCGGTGTCATAGAAACGTGAAATTTGGCACGAGCATTGATTATCTCATAAATAGGAAAAGCTAATAGGTCCCAACTCCATTATTCAATTCTAGCGCAAAAGAATTGGCGTCGAAATTTTACGTGCGGAATGTAATTTCTTTACTTTCCGGTGTCATAGAAACAGGAAATTTGGCACGAGCATTGATTATGTCATAAATAGGAAAAGCTAATGGGTCCCAACTCCATTATTCAATTCTATGTGCAAAAGAATTAGCGTCCAAATTTTACGTGCAGAATGTAATTTTCTCACTTTCCGGTGTCATAGAAACGGGAAATTTGGCACGAGCATTGATTATGTCATAAATAGGAAAAGCTAATGGGTCCCACCTCCATTATTCAATTCTAGCGCAAAATAATTAGTGTCCAAATTTTACGTGCGGAATGTAATTTTTTCACTTTCCGGTGTCATAGAAACAGGAAATTTGGCACGAGCATTGATTATTTCATAAATAGGAAAAGCTAATGGGTCCCAACTCCATTATTCAATTCTATGCGCAAAAGAATTAGCGTCCAAATTTTACGTGCAGAATTTAATTTTCTCACTTTCCGGTGTCATAGAAACGTGAAATTTGGCACGAGCATTGATTATGTCATAAATACGAAAAGCTAATGGGTCCCAACTCGATTATTCAATTCTAGCGCAAAAGAATTAGTGTCCAAATTTTACGTGCAGAATGTAATTTTTTCACTTTCCGGTGTCATAGAAACGGGAAATTTGGCACGAGCATTGATTATGTCATAAATAGGAAATGTAATGGGTCCTAACTCGATTATTCAATTCTATGCACAAAAGAATTAGCGTCCAAATTTTACGTACGGAATGTAATTTTCTCACTTTCCGGTGTCAAAGAAACGTGAAATTTGGCACGAGCATTGATTATGTCATAAATAGGAAAACCTAATGGGTCCCAATTCGATTATTCAATTCTATGCACAAAAGAATTGGCGTCAAAATTTTACGTGCGGAATGTAATTTTCTCACTTTCCGGTGTCATAGAAACGTGAAATTTGGCATGTGCATTGATTATGTCATAAGTAGGGAAAGCTAATGGGTCCCAACTCGATTATTCAATTCTATGCACAAAAGAATTAGCGTCCAAATTTTACGTGCGGAATGTAATTTTCTCACTTTCCGGTGTCATAGAAACGTGAAATTTGGCATGAGCATTGATTATGTCATAAGTAGGGAAAGCTAATGGGTCCCAACTCGATTATTCAATTCTATGCACAAAAGAATTAGCGTCCAAATTTTACGTGCGGAATGTAATTTTCTCACTTTCCGGTGTCAAAGAAACGTGAAATTTGGCACGAGCATTGATTATGTCATAAATAGGAAAACCTAATGGGTCCCACCTCCATTATTCAATTCTAGCGCAAAAGAATTAGTGTCCAAATTTTACGTGCGGAATGTAATTTTTTCACTTTCCGGTGTCATAGAAACAGGAAATTTGGCACGAGCATTGATTATTTCATAAATAGGAAAAGCTAATGGGTCCCAACTCCATTATTCAATTCTATGCGCAAAAGAATTAGCGTCCAAATTTTACGTGCAGAATTTAATTTTCTCACTTTCCGGTGTCATAGAAACGTGAAATTTGGCACGAGCATTGATTATGTCATAAATACGAAAAGCTAATGGGTCCCAACTCGATTATTCAATTCTAGCGCAAAAGAATTAGTGTCCAAATTTTACGTGCGGAATGTAATTTTTTCACTTTCCGGTGTCATAGAAACGGGAAATTTGGCACGAGCATTGATTATGTCATAAATAGGAAATGTAATGGGTCCTAACTCGATTATTCAATTCTATGCACAAAAGAATTAGCGTCCAAATTTTACGTAAGGAATGTAATTTTCTCACTTTCCGGTGTCAAAGAAACGTGAAATTTGGCACGAGCATTGATTATGTCATAAATAGGAAAACCTAATGGGTCCCAATTCGATTATTCAATTCTATGCACAAAAGAATTGGCGTCAAAATTTTACGTGCGGAATGTAATTTTCTCACTTTCCGGTGTCATAGAAACGTGAAATTTGGCATGTGCATTGATTATGTCATAAGTAGGGAAAGCTAATGGGTCCCAACTCGATTATTCAATTCTATGCACAAAAGAATTAGCGTCCAAATTTTACGTGCGAAATGTAATTTTCTCACTTTCCGGTGTCAAAGAAACGTGAAATTTGGCACGAGCATTGATTATGTCATAAATAGGAAAAGCTAATCGGTCCCAACTCCATTATTCAGTTCTATGCGCAAAAGAATTAGCGTCAAAATTTTACATGCGGAATGTAATTTTCTCACTTTTCGGTGTCATAGAAATGGGAAATTTGGCACGAGCATTGATTATGTCATACGTAGAAAAAGCTAATGGGTCCCAACTCCATTATTAAATTCTATGCGCAAAAGAATTAGCGTCCAAATTTTACGTACATAATCTAAATTTCTCACTTCCCAATGTCATACAAACATGAAATTTGGCACAAGCATTGATTGTGTCATAAATATGAAAAGTTAATGGGTCCCAACTTGATTATTCAATTCTAAGCGCAAAAGAATTAGTGTCCAAATTTTATGTACGTAATCTAATTCTCTCACTTCCCGATGTCATTTTATATAAAGGAAACGTCGCTTTGTTACCTCCACGTGGTGTTTCCTGGGTAACGCAGAGAACTATGCAAAATGGTGAACATATGTTTTTTCCTCAGTATCTCTAAGGTAACCACGACTTCATAAGATTTTCCGTGTGAACACCAGATAAACACCAGTACCAAATTAACTCGGACGAAGCCGGGTATATCAGCTAGTATTGATATAAAGGTCATAAGTCAGCAGCACTAGAGTGTAAATTGGGAGGCAAGTTCATATTATAGAAGACAAATAGAAACTTGATATGAGTGAGGGGAAAACTGGCTAGATAGTCATTGTCTCTATGCAAGCGAGTTTCTTACAATTGCTTATTATGACAATATACATTATGACAGTTTAGCTTTAACATTAAATCATTTCATTAAGTTCCATTTTCCTGAAATTGGCCTCATTCTTTATTTTTTTATTTTAACTTAAATAATATACTATCTGGGAGAAATACAACTTTGCAAGTATCACTTGCATCACTTTTGTCCAGTTAATAGTAAGTTAATAAGATTTTGATTTTCTTAAACATAATTGATTAGATGTTTTGCTAATTTCTCAAAACTTGCCAATGGGAATATTATGAGACAAGGGAGCTTTAATCTCTGAGACATTACTTAGTAAATAAAACCTCTAAATTTAACAGTGAGGTAATCTACTGTAATTGTAAATCAGATGATTAACACAATTAATTCCCAGGAGTTTGCAAATCCCCTTTGCTTCCACTGTTTACTCTATCTTTTTTAAATAGATTTCAATTCCAATAATTATTTCGTGAAAGTGAGCAGAAGTTTTATATAATACAAATAAGATAAAGATTTAGCTCTTCTAAGAAATCTACTGGGAAATCTTTCATTAAACTAAACAAACTAAATAATAAAAGTTTAACACAACTTCTGAGAGTAAATAAACCACATGGGTAATTGAAGTTTAAAATGTATGACATGCACAAAACTAAACTTTGATCAGAAGAATATTTTCTAACTTGTATAAAACTCTGTATGGGTAAAATAAATTTAATGTAAGAATGTAATTACAGCCCTTCACAGTAGTAGACAGATTAAAACAAATACTTTATTTATATTAGTTAACATATAATGGGCTTACACAGACAAACTCACATATATAAAAAATACTGGCCAGGGAGCGGTGTGTGTGGTGCCGCAATATGTAAAGTAATAAATTAATCGACAAGTCACCAATAAGGACAAGAATAGAGATTATCCAATATAGCTATAAGATGGACTAAAACACGGCGCTTGAACATCCACAACACCTTGAATTATTCTAGATTCATAAATTCTACAGACCAATAGGCTGATCGCATACTCCCCCTGAAAAATAGGGACACAAACTTGCCCTATATAGATGCAAGTGGGGGCTTATTCATAGTGCTACAATAAATGGATAGCACCGCATGCACAATTCTATAGTTCAGTTCATCCGTATAAAAATACAAAAGGGGCTTATTCACAGTGCTCCAATTGATTAGAGGCACCTCATATACGGTTCTTGGTTCAAAGCGTTTCTATGTCTAATATCGACATTTCATCAGGAACCTTACAGTAATGATACCAATATTAGGTCTCAATATTGACAGCTGGGTATGGAATAGAGCTAAGATGGCTTTTAGCAATTTCAGAGAGACTAACTCAAGTGGTCGTTAGGCTCAATAGACCGATGTTAATGGTGACTGGTGGTTTATAGATGACACCACCAGTATTCACAGTGCTACAATTAATGGATGACACCTCATGCACGATTCTATGGTTCAGTTCATCCATATAAAGATACAAATGGGGCTTATTCACAGTGCTCCAATTGATTAGAGGCACCTCATATATAGTTCTTGGTTCAATTAAGACACTGACTGAAAAATATAAGCTGATTGTAAACTCGCACTGGAGAATAAGGACACAAAGTTGCCCTATGTAAATGCAATGGGGCTTATTCACATTGATACCATAAATGGACAGCACTTCATGCACAATTCTATAATTCAGTTCATTCCTGTGGAGATACAAAAGCGGCTTATTCACAGTGCTCCAATTGATTGGAGACACCTCATATGCGATTCTTGGTTCTGTATCTCTAACTGAATCTAGGTGAAAATTCCCAGAACAGCAGAGTATAATTTCTATAGAATCAATTCACTCACAATTGAGTGGATAGATGTCAGCAGTGACTTAAGGATCTATAGCAGGTATATGATCCTGGATATATACGAGTCTTAGTCCTATAAGAGTATAAGTTTGAGAGCAGTATCTCTATCTTGATCACTGTAATTCACTAATAGCCCAGACCAGTGATCAGTAGCTACAGCCCTGAGTCAGTAATTAGCTCAAATATTCCCCCAAAACACTAACAGAAGTCCATCAAAATAGTAAAAGATACAGTGAGAGATAACGCCTCCAGACCAGGTGATAGACCGTGGAATGTAATGAAACGTTCTAAATAATTGAATTATTAAAAATATTTTAAAGTAATCTAAATATCGCAATAACAATTTTTTGCACAATTTTTCCAATTATATACTATTGTATATTCCTTTATTATTATATATACTCATTTTTTAACCTTTAACCTTATAGTGTTACTTGTCTTGATAGGCTGGGCACTAAAATCATCCCAATTTTTGCAAAATTGAATCAGGTATAGAGATGAGCGAGCACACTCGTCCGAGCTTGATGCTTGTTCGAGCATTAGGGTACTCGAGAACACCCCGCGGTACTCGAGTCAATTGCATTTCCTTCCCCACATGTTTAGCACCATCTAGCCAATAGACATGCGGGGAAGGCATTACCACTTCCTTCTGTGATGTGCCAGCCCTATCCCACCCCACAGTAGTGAGTGGGTGGGCCGATCAGGTGACCATGGAGTACTTAAACTGGTCCCGCCCGCGGCTCGCCTCAGACGCATGCTGGCAGAGGTTAGGGAAAGTGCTACTGCTGATATAGGGAAAGTGTTAGAGTAGGATCCTGCTTTAAGACCCCCAACGGTCCTTCTTAGGGCTACTCTTCACAGTGTGCATTACTGTTGTGGCTGGCTGGGAGCAGTAGTGCACCAATTTTTTTTTTAAGCATCTCGGGCTGTGCAGGCCATTTTAACTATAGCATTCTCAGTCTGCAGTGTATTATGCAGAGTTTAGGAAAAGAGCTGCTTATATAGGGAAAGTGTTAGAGTAGGATCCTGTCTTCAAGAACCCCAACGCTCCTTCTTAGGACTACATCTGACTGTGTGCATTACAGTTGTGGCTGGCTGGGAGTAGTAGTGCATCAATTTTTGTATTACACATCTAGGCCTGTTCCCAGCCTTTCAGTAATTGTATTCTCAGGCTGCAGTGCCGTACAACCAGCTCTCAGCGTGAAATTGCTCTCTAATATTTCCTAGCCTACTGAAAACGACTTCAGTTATACCGTTCTGTGTCTGCAGTGCATTAGACAGAGTGTGGGGGCACAACCACTATTATATAGGGAAAGTTATATACACTATACAGTCCTCCTGATCCTCCATGCAAGAACCCCAACACACCTTCTTAGGACTACATCTGACCGTGTGCATTATAGTTGTGGCTGGCTGGGAGTAGTAGTGCATCAATTTTTGTATTACGCATCTAGGCCTGTTCCCAGCCTTTCAGTAATTGCGTTCTCAGGTTGCAGTGTCGTAAAACCAGCTCTCACCGTGAAATTGCTCTCTAATATTTCCTAGCCTACTGCAAACAACTTCAGTTATACCTTTCTGTGTCTGCAGTGCATTAGACAGAGGTCTCACCGCTAAACAGTACTGTAATATTTCCTGGGCCACTGCAAAGTACTTCTGCTCTGTCACTGTGCAGAGCTTCTCACAATACCCAATTCTTGGTGGGGTTGAGATAGCCGCAGTTACCAGCACTATCGACTGGCTTTAGAGTCTTCTCCCACTCCACAGAGCCTCGATTATCTAGGAGTATCTGCGAGCAGTAATTTACCCCTTGGTATCAGCGCAAGACAGCGGGTTAATTTTTTCAAGTCACAGCCTAGACACTCCGCTATCTACAAGTCTCTGTGTGCGGTGAATTAAGGCCCAGTTGTCAGTGCTATACAGTGGGGTAATTTATTTGGGCCATGCTCTATTCTTAATCCACCATGATGAGGAGTAGGGGTAAGGGTCGAGGACGCGGACACGGACATCCAAGTGAGGGTGTGGGCACAGGCCGAGTTCCTGGGCGTGGTGAATCACAGCGGGCTGCTGCGGGATTAGGAGAGAGGCAAGTTTCTGGGCTCTCCAGCTTCATATCAAAATTTACGGGTCCGCGTGGTAGACCTTTATTACAAACAGAGCAGTGTGAGCAAGTCCTGTCGTGGATGGCAGAAAATGCGTCCAGCAATGTATCGACCACCCAGTCTTCTACGCAGTCCATTACTCCCGGACTAGGGACTGCAACTCTGAATCCTCTGGCTGCTGCTCCTCCTTCCTCCCAGCCTCCTCGCTCCATAAAAATGACATATTCTGAGCAAGCAGACTCCCAGGAACTGTTCTCGGGTCCCTGCCACGAGTGGGAAAAAATGGTTCCTCTCTCACCTGAGGAGTTTGTCGTGACCGATGCCCAACCTTTGGAAAGTTCCTGGAGTCCGGGTGATGAGGCTGGGGACTTCCGGCAACTGTCTCAAGAGCTTTTTGTGGATGAGGATGATGAGACATAGTTGTCTGTCAGTGAGGTAATAGTAAGGGCATTAAGTCCGAGGGAGGAGTGCACAGAGGATTCAGAGGAAGAGCAGCTGGGCGATGAGGTGACTGACCCCACCTGGTTTGCTAAGCATACTGAGGACAGGTCTTCAGAGTGGGAGGCAAGTGCAGCAGCAGGAGAGGTTGGAAGAGGCAGTGGGGTGGCCAGGGGTAGAGGCAGCGCCAGAGCGAAGAATCCCCCAACTGTTTCCCACAGCACCCCCTCGCGGCAAGCCTCTGTGCAGAGGGCTAGGTGTTCAAAGGTGTGGATATTTTTTAGTGAGAGCGCGGACGACTGAAGAACAGTGGTGTGCAACCTGTGTTGCATCAAGATCAGCCAGGGAGCCACCACTACCAGCCTCACCACTACCAGCATGCGCAGGCATATGATGGCCAAGCACCCCACAAGGTGGGATGAAGGACATTCACCGCCTCCGAGTAACACCACTGCCTCTTCCCCTGTGCTCCAGCCTCCCACACAGATCCAATCAACCTCCCAGGACACAGACACCTCCCGGCCTGCACCCACACCCTCACCTCAACCATCCTCCACTCAATCCAGCAATCTCTCTCAGCGCAGCGTTCAGCTGTCGCTAACACAAGCGTTGGAGCAAAAACGCAAATACGCTGCCACCCACCCGCACGCACAAGCTTTAAACTTGCACATTGCCAAATTAATCAGCCTGGAGATTCTGCCGTACAGGCTTGTGGAAACAGAGTCTTTCAAGGACATGATGGCGGCGGCGGTCCCGCGATGCTCGGTCCCTAGTCGCCACTATTTTTCCCAGTGTGCAGTCCCCGCCCTACACCAGAACGTCTTCCGAAACATTAACGATGCCCTCACCGACGCAGTTACTGGCAAGGTCCAATTAACGATGGACATGTGGACAAGTACTGGCAGGCAGGGCTACTATACCTCCCTGACAGCACATTGGGTGAACTTGGTGGAGGCTGGACCGAGTCAGAGCCTGGGACCGCTCACGTCCTACCCACACCCAGAAAAGCGTGTCCTACCTCGGTGGTGGTATCTGCGGCATATTATACCACCTCCTTCAAAGCCGCCCCTGCTGCTCCTCCTCCGCCATCTCCACCTTCACCTCTCAATTAAGAAGTGTGAGCACGTCGCCAGCAGTTGGTAGCGCGTGGTGGGCAAGTGCCAGCAAGCCGTGCTGAAACTCATCAGCTTAGGTGACAAGAGGCATACGGCCCCCAAGCTGTCGCAGGGTCTGACAGAGCAGACCGACCTCTGGCTTTCGCCGCTGAGCCTGCAACCGAGCATGGTCATGTGTGACAACGGCCGTAACCTGGTGGCGGCTCTGCAGCTCAGCAGCCTCACACATGTGCCATGCCTGGCCCACATCTTCAATCTGGTGGTTCGGCGGTTTCTGAAAAACTACCCCCACTTGTCTGATGTTCTCGGCAAGGTGCGCCGCGTCTGCGCACATTTCCGCAAGTTCACCACGGATGCTGCCACCCTGGGGGCCTTGCAACGTTGGTTTCAGCTGCCAGAGCACCGACTGCTGTGCGACATGACCACACGCTGGAATTCTATGCTGCACATGTTGGCCAGGCAGTGCGAGCTGCGTAGAGCAATAGTGGAATACCAGCTGCAACATGGGCGGCGGAGTGGTAGTCAGCCTCCGCAATTCTTTACTGAGGGGTGGGCATAGATGGCAGATATCTGCTAGGTCCTTGGAAACTTCGAGTCTACCCAAATGGTGAGCGGCGATGCGGCAATCATTAGCGTTACCATCCCGCTGCTTTGCCTGCTGAGAAGTTCCCTGCAAAGCATAAAGGCCGACGCTTTTCGGTTGGAACAGGAGACGGGGGTGACAGTATGTCACTTGATAGCCAGACTACCCTCATGTCTATATCTCAGTGCGTTATTGAGGAGGAGGATGAGGAGGAGGGGGAAGAGACAGCTGGGCACACTGCAGGGGGTACCCATGCTGCTTGCCTCTCATCTGTTCAGTGTGTATAGGCTGTAGAGGAGGAGGATCCTGAAAGTCATCTTCCTAATGAGGACAGCGATGTGTTGCGTACTGGTACCCTGGCACACATGGCTGACTTCATGTTAGGCTGCCTTTCCCGTGACCCTCGCGTTAGATGCATTCTGGCCAACACGGATTACTGGGTGTCCACCCTTCTCGACCCACGGTATAAAGAGAACCAATCGTACCACCATCCTCCGTGATGCCTCTGCTCCATACAACTATTGGGTATCAAAGCTGGACACGTGGCACAAACTTGCGCTGTACGCCCTGGAGGTGCTGGGCTGCGCTGCCGCTAGCGTCTTGCCAGAGAGGGTGTTTAGTGCAGCTGGGGGAATCATCACGGATAAGCGTACCCGCCTGTCAACTGCCAGTGCCGACATGCTTACACTCATAAAGATGAACAAAGGCTGGATTTCCCCAGACTTCTCTTCTCCACTGGCGGAAAGCAGTGAAACCTAATGATTCTTTTTGCTGCAACAGTAGAACAAAGCATCCTCTATCACCACAATAAAGGGGGAATTAGCTTTGTCAATCACTCTCGGATATTATTACTCCTTCTCCTCCTACTCTTCCTAAAACAGCATGTCATCACGCTGAACTGCCAATTTTTATGGGGCAAAAAGGCTCTGTTTAAAAGTTTTTACAATTTTTCAAAGTTTAAAAAGTATTGATATTTTAACAGAAACCAATTTTTTTTCACTGGGCTGCCTCAAGGCTCTGTTACAAATTAAGCAACAGCGAGCTGCATCTTTAAAAAATGATTATAGGCTTCACCTGCCCTCACGGTTGAGCAATTTTTTAGGGACACACTTGTACTCTTGGTACACCAATTTTTATGGCCCTCCCCTATACTGTTATCTAACTAATTTTTCCAGCCTTCGCCTACACCGTTGGTACACCAATGTTTCAGGGGTTCAACTACACTTTTGCTACAGAAATGTTACTGGAGTCTGCCTATACCCTTTCTGCTGAATGATTTGAGGGGTTCGCCTATACTCTTGCTTCAGAAATGTTACTGCTGTCCGCCTATACATTTTCTACTGAATGACTCGAGGGGTTCGGCTATACTCGCTTCAGAAATGTTACTGGGTTCCGCCTAAACTTTTACTACAGAAATGTTACAGGGGTGTGCCTATACTTTTGCTACAGAAATGTTACTGGGGTCCTCCTATACTCTTGGTACACCAATGTTTCAGGGGTTCGCCTACACGCTTGCTACACAAATGTTACAGGTGTCTGCCTATACTTCTGCTACAGGAATGTCACTGGGGTCCGCCTATACTTTTACTACAGAAATGTTACTGGGGTGTGCCTATACTTTTGCTACAGAAATGTTACTGGGGTCTGCCTATACTTTTGCTACAGAAATGTTACTTGGGTCCGCCTATACTCTTGGTACACCAATGTTTCAGGGGTTCACCTATACTCTTGCTACAGAAATGTTACAGGGGTCTGCCTATACTTCTGATACAGAAATGTTACTGGGGTCCGCCTATACTGTGGGTGCGCAAAGACTTCCCATCGCGGTGTTTTACCTATCTGGCACAAATACACTGACGGACTTGGGGAGAAATGTGGGCTGAGGCCGAGGTCCTTGGCGGGGTGAAACTCTGCCATGTTTGGGCACTCTGATTTCTTCCTGCGTAATACCATCCTTGTGCACTGACAGCATAGGCGAGCCCAAAGAACTGAAAGACTTCCCCTTGCAGTGTTGAGCTATCTGACATCTACACAGAATGAATAGTGTGTGGACACACAAATTTCCCATTGCTATGTAACTCGCGGCACCTTGGGTCATACAAGGTGGAGGCTGGGACCGAGCCTGACGCCTGACCCTGGGCCCGCTCACGTACTTCCCACACAGACTTTTGCGGGTCCTACCTCGGTCATGGTTTCTTGGCCTTGTTATGCCACCTCCTTACTTGGGGTAAGAGGATCAGCGCTGGGCAACATGTACTTTCTCTCATGTTCCCACAGTTATCTGAGACACTGGTTTTGGCCAAACAAAAGGAGCGTTACTGCATTAATGAAACGTTTACAGCTGCACTAGCATCCGAATCCGCTTTATGCCCAGGATTACTGAGGGTGTGAGCCGAGGTTGAGGTCTTTGGCAGGGTGAAACTGCCCTTTTTTGGCGCTCTAATTTCTTTATGTGTAATACTTTACTTGGGTTCCAGGGGCTATTTTATGCTGTGGGTGCACAAAGACTTCCCATTGAGTTGTTTTACCTGTCTGGCACAAAAACACTGACTGACTAGGGCAGAAATGTGGGCCGCGGCCGACGCCCTTAGCAGGGTGAAACTCTGCCATGTTTGGGCACTCTGATTTCCTCATGTGTAATACCATGCTTGAGTTCCTTGGGCTCGCCCATGCTGTGAGAGCACAAAGACTTCCCATTGCGATGTTTTACCTGTCTGGCACAAATACACTGACTGACTAGGGTAGAAATGTGAGCCGAGGTCCTCGACGGGGTGAAACTCTGCTATATTCGGGCGCTCTGATTTCTTCTTGTGTAATACCATCTTTGTGCACCCACAGCATAGGCAAGCACAAGGAACTCAAAAACTTCCCATTGCAGTGTTGAGCTAACTGTCACCTACACAGAATGAATTGTGTGGGGACACATGGATTTCCCATGGCTATGTAACTCAGGGCACCTTGGGTCATACAAGGTGGAGGCTGGGACCGAGCCTGCCCCTGGGCCTGCTCACGTGCTTCCCACACAGACTATTGCTGCATTGTGGAGATGTGTAGAAGTGCTGGCACTTGAGTCCGCTTTATGCCCACATTTGCGGCTCCTGACAATTTTGTGACAGAGGTGGCACGGGATTGGAATGATGATCGTACGTCAATTTATCATCAATTCTCAAAATCATTGTGGGCTATCGCCCACATTTTCAAAGAGGGTCGCTGCCTCGCCCTGACAACCCTCTGCAGTGTGTGCCTCCGGTTCCTCCTCATCCAGTATGAACTTAAAAATAGACATGAGGGTGGTGTGGCTATGAAGCGAGCATGTGGCATGAGGGCAGCTGAACGCTGCGCAGGGAAACTTTTGTGTGCGCTGTGGACGCAGGGTCATGTGGGGTGGGGGGGGGGGACAGCAATGCCAGCATGTAAACCAGAAGAAGAGGCAGCTGTGTCACCCGCAGGCAGTGATTGTCCTTGGTTGCAGGTAGTGTGGTGCTTAGCTAAGATGTGCCAGCGCATGTGCCTTGCTAATGAGGGTTTGTCTAAAGTAAATTGTTAGGGGGGTGATGCCAGACTATTGCCCCCATTTTGGCTTAATAGTGGGACCTGGGAGCCTCAGATGCAGCCATGCATGCTGCCCCTGCCCTTCCCTATCCGTTTCTGTGGTGTTTCCATGACTTTCTGATGTTTTCTGGTGTTTGACAAGTCATGACCTATGCGGAGCATCGGTCCCATACAAAAATGCTTGAGTTGCCCATTGACTTCAATGGGGTTCATTACTCGAAACGAGCTCTCGAGCACTACGAAAAGTTCGACTCGAGCAACGAGCACTCGAGCATTTTGGTGCTCGCTCATCTCTAATCTGGTAAGTCCAAACCAATTTTTGGACAACGACACTCCTTGCACCATTGTAAATGGGCTGATGCACTGCACTTCATGATGAATGGCTTGCGTCCAGTGGCATAACTTGTATATCTTATAGCATACAGTTCCCATCACAAAATATGTCTGGCATCTCCAAGAGTCTGCATTGTATGTAGCATGGCTAATAAGACATGATGAATTCTACTGATAAGGGTGTACAAATACTTTTTGTAGGATAGTACATGACATTTCCTTCAAATGAAGCCCAATGAACCCTAAGTGATCTCTTTTTTTTTTTGCATTCCCTACTGTATTCATTATTTTTTTTTTTTAAATCAATTTTTATTAGAATTTTTCGAGATACAAAATGACGACAGTCACTATCTAGGCACCCTGGAATACACGCATCCTAGTGATGTTCCCCGATATACAAATAAAAAAATTGCATTACAGATGTATAGGAATCATACTCAACTTGGATAAACGAGACCTTCATAATAGGCCAAAGATAAGTGAGAGAAATACTGACTATATAAAGAGAGGAAATAAAACATCAAATAACATGAAATGGAGTGGGAGGGAAGAGCGAGAGGTAAGGAAGGGGATGTAGGGTCAGGTGGAGAGGAGGGAAGATTGTCTCAGTGCGTGAAAATGCCCAAGAGCCTCAAACTGCGACACGAGCTCCAGATCTGCAGGAATTTACCATGAGAGTTCTTATTCCAACTGGATAATTCTTCAAGATTAAAGATCATGTTGACCTTCTCCTTCCATTGTGCCAGAGAGGGCAGTGCATCGCGTTCCCAGTGCAAATGAGTCAAGGCTTTGGCTGCATCGATAGGATATGCCATCAGTTTATCCCTAAGAGGGTGAAAGGTTGAGGTTGGCTTCCAGAGGAACACCACCTCGGGCAAGAGCGAGAAATTTGGCGTAATCTTACTCAGAACCTCCTCAATCCCCCTCCAGGAGGGTGTCAAGATCGGGCAACTCCACCACATGTGAAGATAAGATCATTCCTTTCTATCGCATCTCCAGCATCTGCTATGTGGTGCTAATTTATATTCGTAGAGCCACTGCGGTGTCTTGTACCTCCTGACTAAAAGTTTATAGTGTGATTCCTGAGCTGAAATGAAGGGGGAAAGACCAAAGGAAGTACCCAAAATTAATTTAGTATACCTCTGTGACAAGGAGATGCCCAGTTCCTTTTCCCACAAGGTGATAAAGGTGGGCTTGGCTGTAACCTGCGGGATAATGAAGAATTTGCGTAAGGAGGAAATTTTCCTCGCGTTGGTATTTGTTTCCCTCGATGCTCTTTTAAAAGGTGTCAGAGGTCTAATAGATCTAAAAGTCTTAAGAAAATCTCCTAACACTTCAACCACCGAAGCTCGATGTAAAAAAGAAAAATTATGAGACGGCAAAAGGGAGTGCAGAATCTCCGATGGAGACAGGTGAGCCAAGACCTGTAAGTCCCCCAAGTTGAACGCTCTAAATTTCTTCCAGACCAAGACAGTGCCTGGGTCCGACGGAAGACCTAGTAGTCTATAAACTATGCGTAGTGGAAAGGCCTGGGAGGGTGTTGGGGCCAAATTGCCCCTCAAATTGTCCCACACCTTGCAAGGGCCCCTTAACAAGGGGCAAAAGCCTTTTAATCTATATCTGCTCCTAACAGGAGACCATAGGTCTTCCATAAAAGTGTCGCTATTATGACCCAAGGCTATCAAAGGGAGTATTCTGTCCTCAATTGGATACACCAGGTCCATCCAATAACTTAACTGGGAAGCCCGATAGTAATCAGGAGTATTGGGGAGGTCGATGCCTCCCTCAGAGCCTCTCTTTATCATCAAACTGTAAGCCAGTCTTAGTCTTTTCTGCCTCCACACATAGCCCGAGAAGGCCAAAAGAAGGGTCTTAAAAAAACTTGTTGGGAGGTGGATAGGAAGCATTCTAATCCTATATAAGACTATAGGTAGAACATATGACTTCAAAATGTTCTTCCTGCCAAACCAGGAAATGAACAGAATGTCAAAAGTTCTCAAGAGGTTCTTGACTTTACTTAGCAGCGTACAGGTCTTCTGATTTTTTAGTTAACTTGATGCCTAAATAGTCCAGTCAGGTCTCCAACCACGCAAAGGGTTAAGTGGAACTAAGAGCCCTACTATGGGATAGGGGTATAGAGATATTGAGAACCGTGGACTTATGAAAATTAATTTTAAAGTTCGAGATCCCACCAAATGCGTTCAGAAGCTCAACAAGTCTGGAAAGACCTTTATCAGGTTTTGTGACCAGGAAGACAATGTTGTCAGCGAAAGCTGCTGTTGACAATAGTTTGTCTCCTATGTGCAGGCCCCTAATGTCCGGGGCTTGTCTGACTTGTAGTAGGAGGGGTTCCAATGCCAGGATAAACAGTGTGGGGGAGAGGGGGGATCCCTGACGGGTGCCATTTCTTATGTCAAAGGGAGAAGACATAATGTTGTTTACTTTTAGTCTCGCATAAGGACAGGCATATAGGGAAAAGATGGCAGAGACAAACCCCACTGGAAGGTTATAGTGGGGCAGGGCTCTTTTCATATATGTCCAATTAACCCTACCGAACGCTTTTACAGAGTCGGTCCCTATAAAGGCTAAGGGAATGTTGTGGTGCTGAGCATAATGAGCTGCATGAAGTAGCCTGTGGCAGTTGTCCCTGCCGTCTGTCCCTCCCACAAAACCCTGCTCCCCAATAATCAGAGATGGGATGAATACCTCGAGTTTCCTAGCCAAAAGTTTCGCCCAAAGCTTAATGTCGAAATTAATAGGCGAAATGGGCCTTTAGCTGCTGCAGAGAGCGGGGTCCTTGTTATCTTCGTGTATCAAAGTGATATGGGCTTCCTGTGCTTGTTTGAGTAAGGCAGCTCCTGAAAAGAGAGCATTGAAAAGTTCGGTCAATTTGGGGACTAAAGCTGATTGAAAGGTCTTGTAATAAGCTAAAGTTAGTCTGTCAGGGCCAGGGCTTTTGTTGGGCGAGCAGGAAGTTAATAAGGCTTTTACTGCGGCCTGTGACACAGGTACCATTAGGGAGCTCGCCTCATCACTGCCCAGTTTTGGGATGGGCAATTTCTGCAACAAGGAGTCAATCTGATCCTTCACGTTAAATGTCCCTGCAGGTTGTATAGATCCGAAAAAATAAGCTGAAACTCCCTGGCTATATCCGAGGAGGAGGTTGCTAGCTTACCTGAGTGAGTTATTATAAAATTAATCATATTTTTGCCCGGGCTTTTTTGATTAACGAGGTCATAAATTTGCTTCCCTTGTTACCTTGTGCATACGCAATATATTTCATAAGTAATTTTTTTTTTTAAAACTTGGATTTGAGACAAAGATGTAATTCTCTTCTTAATTCTATCAGTCTCTCTAAATTGGATTTCGTTTGCGAAAGTTTTACTGTCTGTTCTAATTTAGCAATTTGTGTAAGTCTATCATCAATTTCTTTCTTTAGTCGTTTCTTGGCTCTGGAACCCATAGCTATCAATAAACCCCTAACGTAGGCTTTATGGGTCTCCCATACATTAGGAATAGCAACTTCCCCGCCCGAGTTGAGCAGCAAGTATTCTTCGATTAGGTTGGAAAGGGTGATGTTCTCCTCCTTTGAATCAAAAAGAGATGTGTTAAGCCTCCATCTCCATTCCCTAAGAATTTGCTGTAAGGGGCGAAGCAGAACGTGGATGGGTGCGTGGTCGGAGATAGTCACTGGATCTATTATAGCCCTATCAGAGGAGATAAATAAATAATCCACTCTCTGAAACGAGGAATGGACCTGGGAGAAAAAGGAGTAATCTTTTGATGCTGGATGGAGGAAACGCCACATGTTGACAATCCCCAATTCTTGCAAGGCCCGGTTGAGTCTTCTTAGCCTTACCTGGGATATCTGGGAATGTCCCACGGAGGAGTCCAATAATGGATTTAAGGTGACATTAAAATCTCCCCCAAGGATTATATGACCTACTGCAAAGTGTCTCAAAACCTCCAGCTGTTTAAGTAGCCAGGGGACCTGATCCACATTAGGTGCATATAAATTAGCTATAGTGATTTTTGTGTTTTTTATAGTCCCTATAAGAAACAACACTCTGCCATTGCCGTCTGTATATTGTGAGTCACAAGTAAAATTAACGGATTTGTGGAAGAGTATTGACACCCCCTTAGAGGCTGACGTAGGGTGGGTGCTGTGGAAGCACTGAGGGAGGTGTTTACCTGGCAACGCGAAGCATCTATCCCTTTTCAAATGAGTCTCCTGGAGGAGAAGAATTTTCGTGTCATACCTTTTTAGGAGAAGGTCGACATTATGGCGCTTCAATGACGAGTTAAGGCCCCTGACGTTAAATGACGTGAGACGAAGATCACCCATGTCGTGTTACATTTGGGATAAAAAAGGAAAAACAAGAAAAGCGAGAACCAATATTAGACAGATATAAGTTGTTCCTATGCACCAAACAATCTCTTCTCCACCTGAGAAGCAACAAAATAAAAATAAAAATTACCAGCGCTCCAGTGCCAATGAAATAAGGTTGCTATTAGTTTGTAAAGCGAACGCCTTACTAGTTGCATTTATAACAACTATGTGGTCGTGGATCGCAGTTATGCGTTCCACTGTTTATGCGCCTCATATTCATAGCCAACCGTGCGATCACGTGACACTCCTATACCACATCACCATTTGACGTGGGGATGCTGTCACGTGACCACTCTATGGAGCGCAGCGCTGTGTTCCATTTGATCACGCTGGCCAATTACGCCATCACAGAGACCGGGATAGTGTAGCGACGGGTATCATCGCTCCTCCTTCGGAACAACTGGATCATAGAACACTCCTTTCTCCCGCCAATCTTGACGGGGGGGGGGGGGGGGAGAGGACATCTGACGATCCCGTAGAATGCAGCGGAGTGTTCCACTGACCACGTTCGTGACGTCATCAGAAGTCTCCCGAACGGTCAGCTAATGGAGACAATGAACCAATAGAAAGTATGTGTTAGATATAAATATAATGATTGTTTGTATGTTTATTATGCTTGAGAAAGGCCTGTGACCAGGCTGACACGCGTCGAATCTAAATAAAAACAAATTCCTTATGGCACCTGCGGTAATTGCCTGCATTCTGGGATTCAGGGGTGCCGATTACAAGGCACCCCTGTGAAGTAAGTGGAACTTCTTTCATGCCATAATTTCTGTACCACTTTGTTCCTTATTTCGTTGGCACTGGAGCACTGGTAATTTTTATTTTTATTTTGCTGCTACTTATCCTTATTTCATGGTTGCTACTTTCGCCCCTGAAATTTATCACGACGCTCTCCAGAGGATGTCTTAATTTGACCAGTGTTCATTGTTATATTTGGATCCTGGTGGGAAAATCTAAGACACCAATTGGAGTTATACGCCATCTTGGATTGTGACGAACCGGAGCCTTTTCTATATTGGCCCGGTGTCGTCGGGTGAGTTCTTTTCTATTTTATTCTCCCTTACATCTTGCTCTTCTCACCCTCTGGAGCGCTACCCACATCTCACTGGTATACCTTCTCCACCTGAGAGGGAAGAGGTAGGGAAGACGGAGTAGGAAAGACTGGAGAGGGAAGGGAAGAGTAACACAAATAAAATTAATAAAACCAGTGAACACTGGATGGCCAGTGAATTTAGATTGACATTAACACTTGGAGAGGGTCTGTCTGGCTCCTACGACCTTCTCTGAAAAATGGGCGAGCCACAACAAGGTACTGCAACAGCAGTATCAAAAAAACAAAAAGAAAACTCACACAGCCTGACCTGGCAGGCACGGTCTTGAACCGCTTCAATTGTAGGACGAAAAAACAATTGTAAATTAGCTAGGACAATGTAGAAGTAGACAGCAAGGGAGGGGAGAGAAACAGCAATCCCCAAAAGCAAAGAGTGGTATCCGTCCCGATCACTTCGGCCCCCCCGGAGGGTTGAAAAGAATCCCAAGCGTCAGGTGTGTGTGTGGGGGGGGGGGGGGGGGAGGGAGGTATCCCCGCTCCTTCCTAACCACGCAGCCCTATTTAAGAACACGGTAGGAAATAAGGTAAAGAAAAGGACAATGAGAGGTGTCTATTTAAGACCTCCCATCACAGACAGTCACCAACTATAATAGAATGGCGGTCTTCAAGTGTTCATCTCCACAGAATCATCTCTGGCTTTCTTTTTCTTGCTTTTGGGAGACTTGTAATTGCATACTAGCTGCCAACTCTCTGGGAAGGATAGCCTAGGGAACCTCGGTAGGTCCGGCAGTGGGAGCTAGCTTGGTAACAAAATTGGTTCAATGTCCAGCAACTGCCAGCACTGTTGAAGCTCTTCCGGAGAATGAATATTGAGCTTTCGGCCCTTATGTGTGATCCCCAGTCCGAACAGAAATAACCAAGCATATTTTATGCCCTTGTCTCTCAAAGCCTCCAAAAGCGGACGTAACAAGCAGCGTTTGGTCAAAGTAGAGGGGGCCAGATCTTGGAAGATTTGTATTGGGGCATCCGCATAGCGTAGATCTTTATATTGTCTTGCTGCTCTTAAGACAGCTACTGCATCGGGAAATGAAAGCAACTTACATACAACATCCCTCAGAGGTTCTGACGCAGAGGGTAGAGGTCTGAGGGCTCTGTGTATACGCTCAATACTGATGGAGGCAGCCCTTTCCTCTCCAAGGAGCAGGACAAATATTTCTTTAGCCACCTTAGCCAGACAATCTCCTGCCCATGACTCTGGAAGTCCTTTGATGTGCACATTGCTGTGCCTGTTTCTGTTCTCTAAATCTTCCTGCATTATTAGGGTTTTATTAAGCTGGTCACGGTGCTCTTTAAGTGATTTTTCCAGCTCAAATGAGAGAGAGATAATGGAAGCAGAGGTGGTCTTTAACTCTTCCACCTGACGGCCCATGTGCCTGAGATCCTCTTTGATTTCCACCAGATCTGTTCTGAGGGGGTACAGGGCTTGAGAGAACAAGTCTCTCATGAAACCTCTGGAAACATTCTCTCCTTCCTACCCATCCGTTGAGCCCCCCCCCCTCCTTACTGTGAGAAGCTGTTATCCCCTGAGCCGGCGCCATCTTGGGAGGAGCGCGGGGTGAATGAGCGCTCCGGTCTTTAAGGTAACGCTGCATGTCCATTTGTCCTTGATGTGAACGGAGGGTGCCCTGGGGTTCTCCCCCTCTCTCCTTGCTGGTTTTTCCCATCAATGTTGCTGCTAGTCTTCTAACAGGTCCCCAAAGGTGCCGCTGAGATGGAGCTCTGCACTTAGACCTCCATCCTGCTCAGCGATCAGGCTCCACCCCCCCCCCTAAGTGATCTCTTTGACTTAGAATGTTATATGTCATGATTCTATTATTTTTCGCAGACCAGAACCACCTATAGAAAAGGAAAACTGGTAGTGAGAATACAACATAAGTGAGTAAGAACTAACATATTGTATGTAACGGGGATAAGTGGCAGATTTAGTTTATTTTGAGACCTAATGAGGCCTGTTTATTTAGATCAGCGTTAAAAATGCTGGTTTAAGTAAACTTTGTATCTGGTTAATTACAACAAATGTATTTAGAGGTTTTTTCTTCTAAATACATTATTCACATCTTCATGCATCAGACTGAAACCTACGCCAGCTCCGAGCTATAATTCACCCCATTGTTTGGCATAAATTATAGCAAATGTCACATGATGTGTGTGGCAATACGTCCTAAAGACTGATGTAGAAGTCCAAAAAGACACTATTTTGGCACATGTGTTGCATACATAGCATAGTACATACACTGCCCTGTGATTAAGGCCCAATGTCCACGGGCTAATCTGATTTGTAGAATCCGCGCAGGTGACCCACGCGGGAAATCCACAAATCAAGCCACCCATAAGGATACATGGGCGTCCATAAATGAAAGAAAGCATGCAGATTTGATTTGCGGACCTTTTGGTCCGGAAAAAAATTGCAGAATGCTCCAATTCAGTGCAGAGCCCGCAGAAACAGTTGACGTTGAAGCCAATGAAAGCCGTACAATATGCAGCCCATCTGCAATTGAATTGTGTCTGGGCTGCAGATTCCGCAGATGAGCAGGAGTTTTAAAAAAACAAACCTCCACTGTGCATGTGCGGTGGTGCGTAGGCGGGTGCTTCCGCATACATCCACAGGGAAGAAAATGAAGACCCAGATGGGTAAATAATAGACCCGCAGAGTTCTTGGCTGTGGGCAGGGTCGGATTCCGCTGCAGGCTCCTACATGCGGAATCCGATCTGCCTGTGGACATGAGGCCTAACTCAAGTTCTGTCAAATAGGTAAGAAAAATTTACATTCAACACGTTTGGTAAACAGTAATGGCCTTTTTACATGCGCCGACATTTTTTTTTTAAACATATTTTTAGTCCACTAAGGAACTTGAACATTACTTCTGTATTTCAGTATATAGTACTTTATATGTTGGCTTATTGTAAATACATAGCAAACTTGGGAGCCTTCACTAGGCCCCAGATTGCCATGGCAACCCAATGGCCCCCCAAATCATGCCTTAACATTGACCACAGTAGCTATGTGGTGAAATACCTGCAATTATGCTAACTTGGGTCACAGCCTTTGCTGACGTGTCAGCTGTTTAATAGAGCTGATGCCCTCTTGATAAGTTGCAGACTTAGCTTCCAAGTTTTCTCCATACACCCCCTGATAGAAATGGGCATACATGTATGCCCTGAGTCCTGAAAGTGTTAACTTTTAAGTCAATAGTTGGAAAAAAACAATATGTTCAATATTTAGTTATGTATATGTCATACGTTTTAAAATTCACTAAAAGAGGTGGTCAGCATTTGAAATAAAAAAAGGAAACAAATGCATTAAAATAATAAAAGAAGTGGTACTGCCTTGTCTTCTCACCGGTGATTCAGTGCTGCAGCTGCCATGATCCTAGCTGTCTTTGTTTATGATTGGTTTCCATCTGACTTCTGCAGCCAGGGCCACTTTTAGATTAAGTATTGCTCAGGTCAAAATTAACAATGGAGCTCCAAATACTAAAATATACTGCCAACACCGCAGTTGCATTCAGTCAATTCATGTGGTGGTGTGCAGAGAGCTGCAGCTGTGAACTCTAGCGCCTCCAGGGTCATTGCTAAGGTTGTAGAAGATGATGGTTACAAGTCGCAAGGCATACTGTATGCAGCCCCTACACACACGCACAATGTATGTACATATATACAAAGTTGTCAAAAAATACACACAAAGCCCAAATAATTCCACCATACAAGCCCCAAATAATGCTGCTATATAAGTCCCAAATAATGTCGCTATATTAGTCCCAAGTAATTTCACCATACCATGACCACTACCATTACTGTTAGATAGTGAATGAGTAATATCAGCATACCAACTCCCTATATCTAGTCCCCCGCACCATAATATGCCTATCATGAAAATTTCTTGCCCTGTATCTCCTGCACGTCCCACATGCTATACCACCTGCCAAGGTCCCTATGAATCACCCCCACCCCTCTTTTGTTTCGAAACTCTTTGAATACCACTTGCAACCTTTGTACTGTTTGAGCTTCCCTTCATGTTAAAAGCACCGGGGAATAAGTTGGCGCTATATAAATAAAAATTATTATTACATATCAGAACATAACATAGAGGAAAAAAGAGAGAAAAGAAGCTTGATGAACTGAAATAAAAGTTTAACCTGTATAAGGGCGAGCACCCACTGGCGTTTGCGTTCTCCGCGGGAAAAAAACGCAGCGTTTTCGCCGCGTTTCTCGCGGCGTTTTTCGCGGCGTTTTCGCGGCGTTTTGCGTTAATTTCCATTGACATTCATGGGTGCATTAGGAGAAAAATAGGGACACATATGCAACTGACAGTTCCTATGTTAAAAACGCAAACGCAACGCAAAAAAAACACCAGTGGACAGGAACACATGTTATCTCTATGCCTGTGCAGGAAAAACGCAAAACGCAAAACGCAGGTAAAAAAACGCCAGTGGGTGCTCGCCCTTAGAGTATAAATAGAAATATTTGAATGCACTCTTTATCAAGCCCCCATTCTTTTAATAATGCCCCTGATTTTGAATAATGCCTGCATTCTTTTAATAATGCCCCTGATTTTGAATAATGCCACATTTATAATGCCTGTATTCTTTAATAATGCCCCATTATGCTCCCAGTCTTAAAAAATGACCCTTATGCCCATAGTCTTTAATAAGGCATCCAGTATTCTCCCAGTCCCCAATATTCCATTGTTATGTCCCAGCTCAGTAATAATAGCCCTATTAAACAACAAAAAAACATGCTTCACTCACCTCATCTCTTGTTACCCTAGTCATTAGGTCCGTGTTGCTTCAATGCTTCCTCACTTCTGGGGTAGTATGATCTCTTGACTGATGCAGCCTGTTACTTTGCTCGGCTGCACAATCACAGAGGCAAGGCACTGGTCATCTGATTGGATAGACAATTGGGAGACCACAACAGCACAGATTTCACCAGTGTGGAAAGTGAGAGGTTAGAGTAAAAACTTCTTTCTTCTTTTATCTGAGTGGTGATGCCATAAGAGCAACACATGGCTGTTGTGGTTGTTGATTAGCTGCAGTGGTGAAATAGTAGCCATCCATAAACAAAGATGGGGAGGACTGCGGCAGCCGTTGCACTGGATTGCCGGGGAAGAGGACGAGTGGATGTTGCCTTTATTATTTTAATGCATTTGATGTCATTCTAAAAAAAATGTTCACAATTGGGCAATCCCTTTTAATTACATGATTTATGTGCTCTCAGAAGTGGTCTTACTTTTATGAGTTGGTTTGATACTGTTTCAGGAAAGATTTCTCAGATGATGATTTAGAAGAGCTAAATTTTTATCTCATTTTATACTACTGTATATACAACTTCTACACACCTAAGAAATAAAGGAATTATGGATTCACCAACCACAATATTTTTGGAGGGCGTACATTTTCTGAGAATCTAGTGTTAGGGCTCAGTCAGACAGGCGTTTTTACATGTGTTTATTCACACTGCGCGCGTTAAAAAAAAAAAGCGTAACCACGTCCATTGCGACCCATATGTTCTATCTTTTGTAGGTGCAAAATTTCTGCACATGTAAAATTTTTCAAACATATGACCACTGCCTTTGAAAAGCATTCGTTCTATTAGATGTGAATCGCAAATGCACAAAACATACGCAGTGAACAAATCCCTGTCTGACTGAGGCCTTATACTGATCAATGAAACAGTAACATAGTATGTAAGGCCGAAAAGGGACATATGTCCATCCAGTTCAGCCTATTTTCCCCCAAAATGTTGATTCAGAAGAAAGGAAAAAAAAACTAAAAAGGTAGAAGCTAATTTTCCCCATGTAAGGGCTTCTACCCACTAGTGTTTTTTTAACGCTCCAATATCGCTTTCCTATTTTTTATGCAAATGTCGATGGGACTTTCTAATGTTAAAATTGTATCGCACAAAAATCACAAATTTGTGCTTCTGCGATTTTAGTGCCATGCGATTTTAACATTTGAAAGTCTCATTAAAAAAAATGCAGTGATATCCCAGCGTTAAAAAAAACACAAGTGGGTTAAAGCCCTAAGGGAGAAAATTCCTTTGCCACTCGCATCTGCTATTGGAAGAATCCCTGGATCATTGACCCTTCTGAAGTAATTAATGATTATAACATGTAATATTGTATCACTCAAGAAAGCCCAGAACCTGTTGAACTCTTTTATCAAGTTTGCCGTTACCACATTCTCAGGCAGAGAGTTCCATAGGCTCACTGCTCTTACAATAAAGAACCCCCTTCTATGTCGGTGTAGAAACCTTCTTTCCTCTAGATGTAGAGTGCGCCCCCTTATTGCAATCACAGTCCTGGGTATACATAGATTCCGATAGAGATCTCTGTAATGTCCCTGGATAAATTCATACATAGTTATAAGGTTGCCCCTCAGTCATATTTTTTTTAAACTAAATAATACAAATTTTGATAACCTCTCTAGGTATCAAAGTCCGTTTATTCGGGGGTGAGTGGCCTGATGCAGATAAAGATGGACGTGTGAAACTAGGCTCTGCTCTTTACTAGCCTTTTAAGCTACTAAAAGCAACCCCAGCACTGTCTAAATACTCGGGGACATACCTCACACTCTGCTGGACAACATGCCGAAGAGGAGGAACGCAAAAGCCCCTCTCCAGAAGGTCTCAGACTTCTTCTCCTCCTGTGGCTTGGGACAACCAAAACCTGTCAGCAAAGATGGCTCCCCTCTACACACAAGCCCCGGAGCGGGAATGGAGAGACCGCGATCCTCAGGAACCACCTCCAGAGATGCAGCTGCTCACGCTGACAGACCGGAGCCGCTGAGTGGAGGATCACCAGAAGCTTTCTCTCTCAGAGTGGGGTGAGTTACAGCGCTGAAAGGCCCGACATCAGCACAGCAGATACACCTAAAATGGCGCCGGAGAGTTCACGATCCCAATCCTCCTCTTCATCTCCTTCTGCAAGCCCAGAAAAACAGAGACCTCGTCTCTCCCACTCATCTTGCCCGCACCAACAGCTAACCACAACAGATGAAGATCTGATTAAAAATGTACTTTCATCCAACCTCCCACCTTCGGAGGATTTCATAAAAAAATATGATGCTGGCCCTGCATGGATCATTGCAAAAGGACATTAAGGCCCTTTCTACCACATTTAACAGCTCCATACAGGAACTAGAAATGCGTACCTACTAGAGATGAGCGAACGTACTCGTCCGAGCTTGATGCTCGCTCGAGTATTAGAGTACTCAAGATGCTCGTTATTCGAGACGAGCACCACGCAGTACTCGAGTCAATTCCATTTTCTTCCCTGCATGTTTTGCACCATTTTCTGGCCAATAGACATGCAGGGAAGGCATTACAACTTCCTCCTGTGATGTTCCAGCCCTATCCCACCCCCCTGCAGTGAGTGGCTTGTGAGATCAACTGACTGCTGAGTATTTAAATGAGTCCCGCCCGCTGCTCACCTCAGACACAAGCTGGCAGAGATTAGGGAGAGTGCTGTTCCTGCTATAGGGAGAGTGTTAGGCTGTTAGTGTCTTCAAGAACCCCAATGGTCCTTCTTAGGGACACATCTTACCATGTGCATTAATGTTGTGGCTGCTGGGAGCAGTTTTGCACCAATTTTTTTTTTTCATCTTGGGCTCTGCAGACTATTGCGTTCTCAGTCTGCAGCCAATTATACAGAGTATAGGGGCAGTACTGGTGAGGCAGGGACAGTGCTAGTGTAGTATCCTGTCTAAAAGAACCCCCAAAAAGCTCCTGCTTAGGGCTACCTGTGACCGTGTGCATTACTGTTGTGGCTGCTGGGAGTTGTAGTGGCTCGCTATTAGCCAGCTAGGCCTTTCTGCAGCCTACTGTATAATTTTTTTGGCCTACAGTGTGCGTTACATAACTGCTGTCAGCCTCCAAGTGCAGGCCAATAATTGCTTAAATTTTTTACACCGCTCTGTGCGTCCCGTCAACTTCATGCACAGCGTACGGCCACAGCCGCTGATAGAGGGAAAGATATATACACGCTGTCCAGCCTGCTGTTTTTTTTTCAAAAAAAGCTGGAAAAAAAATCCTCCTTAGGGCTACCTGTGAGCGTGTGCAGTTTATAGCGTGGCTGCTGGGAGTTGTAGTGGCTCACTATTAGCCAGCTAGGCCTTTCTGCAGCCTAGCGTATAATTTTTTGGGTCTACAGTGTGCGTAACATAACGGCTGTCAGCCTCCAAGTGCAGGCAAATAATTGCCAATTTTTTTACACCGCTCTGAGAGAAGCAAGTTTCTGGGGTCCCCAGCTTCATATCACAATTTTTGGGTCCAGGTGGTAGACCTTTATTACAAAATGAGCAGTGTGAGCAGGTCCTGTCGTGGATAGCAGAAAATGCATCCAGCAATGTATCGACCACCCAGTCTTCTACGCCGTCCACTGCTGTAACTCTGAATCCTCTGACTGCTGCTCCTCCTTCCTCCCAGCCTCCTCACTCCATGAAAATGACACATTCTGAGGAGCAGGCAGACTCCCAGGAACTGTTCTCGGCCCCTACCTTGATTGGGAAAAAATGGTTCCTCTTCCACCTGAGGAGTTTGTCGTGACCGATGCCCAACCTTTGGACAGCTCCCGAGGTCCGGGTGATGAGGCTGGGGACTTCCGGCAACTGTCTCAAGTGCCTTCAGTGGGTTAGGAGGTCGATGATAATGAGGCACAGTTGTCTATCTGTGAGGTAGTAGTAAGGACAGTTAGTCCGAGGGAGGAGCGCACAGAGGATTCGGAGGAAGAACCGCTGGACGATGAGGTGACTGACCCCACCTGGTTCGCTAAGCCAACTGAGGACAGGTCTTCAGAAGAGGAAGCAAGTGCAGCAGCAGGACAGGTTGGAAGAGGCAGTGGGGTGGGCAGGGGTAGAGGCAGGGCCAGAGCAAAGACTCCCCCAACTGTTTCCCAAAGCGCCCCCTCGCGCCAAGCCACCCTGCAGAGGCCTAGGTCTTCAAATGTTTTTCAGTGAGAGCGCGGACGACCGACGAAGAGTGGTGTGCAACCTGTGTCATGCCAAGATCAGCCGGGGAGCCACCAGTACCAGCCTCATCACCACCAGCATGCGCAGGCATATGATGGACAAGCACCCCACAAGGTGGGACGAAGGCCATTCACCGCCTCTGGGTCGCACCACTGCCTCTCCCCCTGTGCCCCAAGCTGCCACTCAGATCCAACCCCCCTCTCAGGACACAGGCACAAGCGCCTCCCGGCCTGCACCCACACCCTCACCTTCGCTGTCCTCTGCCCCATCCAGCAATGTCTCTCAGTGCAGCATCCAGCTGTCGCTAGCACAAGCGTTGGAGCGTAAGTGCAAATACGCCGCCACGCACCGGCCAAATTGATCAGCCTGGAGATGCTGCCGTACAGGCTTGTGGAAACGGAGGCTTTCAAAAACATGATGGCGGCGGCGGTCTCGCGCTACACCGTCCCCAGTTGTCACAATTTTTTCCTGTGTGCTGTCCCAGCCCTACACCAGCAGGTCTCCCGCAACATCAATCGTGTCCTCACCAACGCGATTACTGGCAAGGTCCACTTAACCAAGGACACGTGGACAAGTACTGGCGGGCAGGGCCACTATATCTCCCTGACGGCACATTGGGTGAATTTGGTGGAGGCTCAGCCTGGGACCGCACACGTCCTACCCACACCCAGAATTGCGGGTCCTTCCTCGGTTCTGGTATCTGCGGCGGTCCTTGCCACCTCCTCTAAACCTCCCCCCTCCTCCTCCTCCTCCTCCTCCTACGCAACCTCTACCTCTCAATTAAGAAATGTGAGCAGCGCGTCGCCAGCAGTCGGTGTGGCGCGGCAGCACAGAGGTGGCCAAGCGTTAGCAGGCCGTGCTGAAACTACTTAGCCTAGGCGACAAGAGGCACACGGCCCCCGAGCTGTTGCAGGGTCTCACAGAGCAGATCGACCTCTGGCTTTCGCCGCTGAGCCTGCAACCGGGCATTCTCATGTGTGACAACAGCCGTAACCTGGTGGCGGCTCTGCAGCTTGGCAGCCTCACGCACGTGCCATGCCTGGCCTACGTCTTCAATCTGGTGGTTCAGCGGTTTCTGAAAAACTACCCGTACTTGTCAGACCTGCTCGGCAAGGTGTGCCGCGTCTGCGCACATTTCTGCAAGTCCACCACAGACGCTGCCACCCTGAGGACCCTGCAACATCAGTTTAATCTGCCAGAGCACCGACTGCTGTGCGATGTGCCCACACGGTGGAATTCTACGCTGCACATGTTGGCCAGGCTGTATGAGCAGCGTAGAGCAATAGTGGAATACCAACTCCAATATGGGCGGCGTAGTGGTAGTCAGCCTCCCCAATTCTTTACCAAGGAGTGGGCCTGGTTGGCAAACATCTGCCAGGTCCTCGGAAACTTTGAGGAGTCTACCCAGATGGTGAGCGGCGATGCTGCAATCATTAGCGTCACCATTCCTCTGCTATGCCTGCTGAGAAGTTCGCTGCAAAACATTAAGGCTGATGCTCTGCGGTTGGAACAGGAGATGGGGGAAGAGAGTATGTCGCTTGATAGTCAGAGCACCCTCATGTCTATATCTCAGCGTGTTTTGGAGGGAGAGGATGAGGAGGAGGAAGGGGAGGAGCAGGAGGAGGAGGGGGAAGAGACAGCTGGGCCCACTGCAGAGGGTACCCATGCTGCTTGCCTCCCATCTGTTCAGCTTGTATGGCCTGTGGACGAGGATGAGGAGGAGGAGGGGGAGGACGATCCGGAAAGTGATCTTCCTAGTGAGGACAGCGATGTGTTGCATACTGGTACCCTGGCACACATGGCTGACTTCATGTTAGGCTGCCTTTCTCGTGACCCTCGCGTTAGATGCATTCTGGCCACTACGGATTATTGGGTGTACACCCTTCTCGACCCCCAGTATAAGGAGAACCTTTCCACTCTCATTCCCGAAGAGGAAAGGGGTTCGAGAGTGATGCAATACCACAGGGCCCTGGTGGACAAACTGATGGTAAACTTCCCTTCTGACAGCGCTAGTGGCAGAAGGCGCAGCTCCGAGGGCCAGGTAGCAGGGGAGGCGCGGAGATCAGGCAGCATGTTTAGCGCAGGAAGGGGAACACTGTCCAAGGCCTTTGCCAGCTTTATGGCTCCCCAGCAAGACTCCGTCACCACTCCCCAGTCAAAGCTGAGTCGGAGGGAGCACTGCAAAAACATGGTGAGGGAGTACGCAGCCGATCGTACCACCGTCCTCCGTGATGCCTCTGCTCCATACAACTATTGGGTGTCAAAGCTGGACACGTGGCATGAACTTGCCCTGTATGCCCTGGAGGTTCCGGCTTGCCCTGTCGCTAGCGTCTTGTCAGAGAGGGTGTTTAGTGCAGCTGGGGGAAACATCACGAACAAACGTACCCGCCTGTCAACTGACAGTGCCGACAGGCTTACACTCATCAAGATGAACAAAGCCTGGATTTCCCCAGACTTCTCTTCTCCACCTGTGGACAGCAGCGGAACCTAAAGATTCTTTTCGCTGCAACCACAGATAAAAGCACTCTTCTCTATATCACTGGTTAAACGGGGCATTTAGCTTTGTTAATCTGTCTCTGACATTAGTCCTCCTCCTGCTACCCCTCCTCCAGAAACCACATGTCATCGCGCTGAACGGCCAATTTTTATGTGACCCAAAAGGCTCATCTACATCTACCAATTTTTTTTTTTACAATTTTTCTAAGTTTCAAAATTATTGAGACTGTAATATGAACCAATTTTTTCAACAGGGCTGCCTCCAGGCCCCCCCTCCTTTCAAAGAGGGTCGCTGCCTAGCCCTGCCAACCCTCTGCAGTGTGTGCCTCCTGTACCTCCTCATCCAGTACGCACTTATAAATAGACATGAGGGTGGTGTGGCTATGCAGCCAGCGTGTGGCATGAGGGCAGCTGAAGGCTGCGCAGAGACACTTCTGTGTGCGCTGCAGATGCAGGGTCGTACGGGGGGGGGGGGGGGGGGGGGGGGGTTGGGCAGCATGTAACCCAGGAGAAGAGGCAGTGGTGTGTCCCACAGGCAGTGATAGTGCTTGGTTGGACGTAGTGTGGTGCTTAGCTAAGGTGTGCCTTGCTAATGAGGGTTTGTCCGAAGTAAAAATTGTTGGGGTGGGGAGCACTCTTAATGCTATTGTGCCTTAATAGTGAGACCTGGGAACCTGAGATGCAGCCCTGCATGTTGCCCCTCGACTGCCCTATCCATATCTGTGTCGTTTCCATCACTTTCGTAGGTTTTGAAGATTTGCACAAATGAAAACCTTAGCGAGCATCGGTGATATACAAAAATGCTTGAGTCGCCCATTGACTTCAATGGGGTTTGTTACTCGAAACGAACTCTCGAGCATTGCGGAAAGCTCAACTCGAGCAACGAGCACCCGAGCATTTGGTGCTCGCTCATCTCTAGTACCGACCACATTGAGACCAAAATAGGCGAAATTACAGCCTCTCAACAACTTAATAGATGCTCACTATACTCTAGAGGAAGAGATGGAATTTATTAAAAATAAGCTGACCGATTTGGAAGATAGGAGTAGAAGAAATAACGTCAAATTCAGAGGCATACCAGAAAATGTAACTCAAGCAGATTTAAAAAACTATCTCACTAAACTAATAAAGATCATTCTTCCTAACTCCACGGAACAAGACTGTATAATTGACAGAGCTCGTAGACTGGTAAAACCGAGCTTTCTGCCAGACTCTATCCCACGCAACTTGATCGCAAGACTACATTTTTTCCACATAAAAGAAGAATTGATGTTGACCTGAAGGAACTCCCGTCCTATTCCACCCCCATATACTAACATTAGCCTTTATACATATATTATATGTTGAGATATCAACAATGCCTACCTTTAATACTTAAAGGGGAGGTCTCGCGAAAGCAAGTGGGGGTATACACTTCTGTATGGCCATATTAATGCACTTTGTAATATACATCGTGCATTAAATATGAGCCATACAGAAGTTATTCCACTTACCTGCTCCGTTGCTAGCGTCCTCGTCTCCATGGTTCCGTCTAAATTCGCTGGCAGCTTGCTTTTTTAGACGCGCTTGTGCAGTCCGGTCTTCTCCTTTCAGCACGAGCCGCTTCAGTGTGCTCCCCGCTACAGCTCTTCTGCGCATGCGCAGACGAGCTGTCACTGCTCGGGAGCGCGCTGGAGCGGCCATTCTGTACCATCCTCTGTTAGAGGAAGGTGCAGAAACTGGAGCTGCCCAGCGGAGAAGCCCAGCTGTCCCGAGAAGCCGCCCAGGTAAGTGATGGGTCGGGGGGTGATCTTCACTAACAGGTGAAGGTCCCGGGCCACAGCGGTAGGCCCCGGAGCCCAGCGCTAGGTTCCGGAGCCCAGCGCTGGGCTCCAGAACCTAGCGCTGGGCTCCGGAACCTAGCACTGGGCTCCGGAACCTAGCGCTGGGCTCCGGGGCCTAGCGCTGGGCTCCGGGGCCTAGCGCTGGGCCGAGGGGGCCTTCGTCTGTCAGGGTCTAGCGCTGGGGAGCCGGGGCGGTAGCGCTGGGGAGCCGGGGCGGTAGCGCTGGGGAGCCGGGGCGGTAGCGCGGGGGAGCCGGGTCTAGCGTGGGGGGCCGGGGCTGCGCCGGTTACCTGCTGCCTGGCGGTGGGTGACTGGTCGGCCGTGTTCACTCCAGGGGTCCGGTCGGCGGCTGCGGGGCGTCGTGTTGTCATGGAGACACAGCTGGCAGCGTCTCGGGAGCACGCACCTCGGGCTACAGCAAGCGACGGGAAAAAAGCCGGCGGCCATCTTGGGGAAACTTTTATAAGTTGCTGAAACGCTGGAACGGTAAGTACAAACCAGCTAGAAAAGTCATTTACAGGGGGGCTTAGTAATGTATGCTTAATTAGGGGGACTGGGCAAAAAAAAAATTCACTGCTTCCTCGAGACATCTCCTTTAACTTCTTAAATACCGGATTAATATATGAAATTGTTACAATATATCTAATAGCATATGTTCTTACATCTGTAACCATTTACCAAAATGTAAGAATGTAATTTCATGTATGCTTTGAAAATGACTAATAAAAAATACGTTGGGAAAAAAAAAGTCCGTTTATTCGATTTGTTATTTTATTTTCCCACCTTTGTAACTGCTCAAGCTCTGAGATGTCCCTCTTGAATACCGGTACCCAAAACTGTACACAATATTCCATGTATGGTCTGTCCTGTGACTTGTAAAGAGGAAGAACAATGTTCTCGTCATGCGCCCCTAGACCTCTTTTGATGCACCCCATGATCGTATTTGCCTTGGCAGCAGCTGTCCAACACTGGTTGCTCTAAATAAGCTTACAGTTAATCAAAATCTCCAAGTTCTTTTCCATGTTATTGTTTCCCTAATGTTGTTTATATGGCTCAAAGGTGATGACAGGTCCCCTTTATTTCAATGACAAATTAAAATATGTTTTGTGTAGCTTATCCTTAAATAATCTCACTACTGCATTTTTTACATCCTTGTTCCTCAGGCTGTATATAAAGGGATTTAACATAGGAATCACATTGACATAGATTACAGATAGAATTTTCCCAACGTCCAATGAGTGGGAAGATGTCGGCTTCATATACACACATACCACTAAGACGTAGAAAAGTACAACAACAGTAAGATGGGAACCACAAGTGGAGAATGCTTTGTGTCTCCCTTCTGTAGACTTGATCTTGAGAATGGCAGAGATTATATGGATGTATGACATGACTGTAAGAAGAAAGCAGCTGAAGAGCAACACAACGCCTTCAGTGAACATTGTCATTTCTATGGTAGTAGGGTCATCACATGATAGTTTAAGTAAAGGAGTCACATCACAAAAAAAATGGTTTATTACATTAGACGCACAGAAAGATAAAGCTGATGTAAAGATGGTTACTGGAAGAGCTGCATCTCTTAATAGACAAATTTTTATGTGTGGTTAATAAAACATACAACATGTAAGGAGCCGTAACTGTGCTATAACAAAAATCTAAAAATGACATGTTACAGAGAAAGTAATACATAGGCTTTTGCAAGCGAATGTCCCATGAAATCACAGTTATGATAACTATGTTGCCAAACAAGGTAAGAACATAAATTAACAGGAATATCATAAACAGAAGAGGTTGTAAACTTGGAGTATTGGAAAAACCCAAAATGAGAAATTCAGTCATGTCACTTTTGCTCCCATTAAAAATGTCTAGCTGTTCAGTATATAAGTGTAATGATCTAGACATTAACTAAAATGCATAAGAAAATAGTGAGTACATAAAGAGGACTATACATTTCAAGTTTAAAGTGCTTTTTCATGATTTTCATTTGATGGGCTATCATTAAGATAGACCATTAATATTGTATCATTGAGTATATGATCATCATGATCCAGCCCTCACAATTTAGCAGAATGGAGAGATTGCTATGCTTAAGGGTTCGCCTAGACGATCGCTGTTTTCACGCTGTTAGCAGCGCTTCTAATAGGATTCAACAGGTTCCTATATAAGCATTCATATAAGAGAATGTTAGGCAGGCTGAATCAGTGCACCTAACAATAGATAGAACATGCGAGTGAAAACTTGCATGTCGGCTCTGAGCTGCACACAAAGATAGGGCATATCCTATCTTTGCTGCGTGCTTTCCATAGGCTCCTATGGGAGTCTTGAAAGCACGCAGCATGCACCTTGGATCGTGTGAATGGGCTACTTCAAGTAGCTTGAAGTAGCCTGTTCACACGATTTTTACAGCACTATAGCAGCAATCTTTTCTCACGGCTATAGTGCGCAAAAACAGCACTCGTGTGAACGAGCCCCTAAAGACAATCTGTCACCATCAAACACCACCATAAACTAAGTTATGGTGCTGTTTGGAGAGGTGACAGAGAGATGGAGGATGTATTTTTTATACTCACCTGCTCTCTATACAATGAAGCCTGTGCACAGTTCAAAAACATAACTCTTTTGATACTTCCATAGAAGTTTATGGGAGAGCATGCACATTGTGGTTTGAACAGAGACAGATTTTAGGACCATATGTGGACTTCACCAGCAGAACCTGCAGAAACAGAGGAGTGGGTAAGTATTAAAACTGCATCCCCCATTCTTTGTCACTTCAATGAACAGCACCATAACTAAGTTTAAGGAGTACTGCAGCCCTTCATAATTTATCAAGTCACAGTATTAAAAGGGGTTTTCTGGGACTTAAAAAATTGATAGGCTTAGAATAGTGTAAAAGAAAGAAAAATTACTCATTTTTTTTCAGTGGCTTACCGTCCATGGCTCAGCACTAGGAAGAAGCAGGCTGGAGGTCACGTGCTATTCATTGTGCACGTGACTGGTCAGCCAATGGTGGGCTTTAGTAGCCATGACAGAATCACTTCTGAAGCCTGTGAAAACCCCTTTAACAAATTGTTATTAATTTTTATTTTCAAAAAAGTTTATCTTCATTACCATATTTTAATTGCAGAAGAGTTGCTATTAGAGATGAGCGAGTATACTCGCTAAGGCACATTACTCGAGCGAGTAGTGCTTTAGCCGAGTATCTCCCTGCTCGTCTCTAAAGATTCGGGGGCCAGCGCGGGTGACAGGTGAGTTGCGGCGGGGAGCGGGCGGGAGAGAGGAAGAGGGAGATCTCCCCTCCGTTCCTCCCCGCTCTCCCCCGCCGCTCCCCACCCCCAGCCGGCCCCCGAATCTCTAGAGACGAGCGGGGAGATACTCGGCTAAGGCACTACTCGCTCGAGTAATGTGCCTTAGCGAGTATACTCGCTCATCTCTAGTTGCTATATATAAGAAATAAACCAAATATGCAAATAGTTTTACAGACTGCAAACAAACCATATGTAGTCTAATCCTGTGATAAGATTCCTTTCAAGCTGTCCCCTACTTCCTACTAATATACATTTGGTAAGTTAAAAAGCAGGGGACAAAAAGATGACTGCAAGCATTTTCAAAGTGGCAGCATGAGTTACCCAAGTACCATTGAAACAATAAAAATGATTATAAAGGTGGACCTTCCCTTAAAGAACCAACATTAAAATTATAATAAACATTTTATTTACCTGCTGAAAAATTTGTGTATGGAGAAAATATTTTCAGTTTAGCTTCTTATGTTTTAGTAACGTCAAATCCAGCCAATCTTATAAGATATTTTAGTATATGTTCTAAAATATCATTCAAAAACTTTTAAAGCAAATTTGTGAAATCTGATACGACTTAATCAGTGTGGGCAAATTCAGTGTCAGTTAGCACTAGCCAGTAATATTTATATGCTTCCATAATGTAAGAAGACATGTCAGAGGCAACTTGAGGATAAGCCCAGCCACAAATTAGACATTTGTTCTATTTTTTAATTCCTCTGTGTTTAATTAAACTAACCATTAAACATATAGTAATTGTTCCTTATCAAAGTAAATGAACCAGGTTAGCGCTCCTGAGTAATTAGGCTTTGTATTAACAATGTGTGAACAAAATATATAAATCAATCACACTCACCCGGTGTTTGGTACAGACCTTAACCAAGATCCATACCAACACCCCTTAATCCAGGAGAGCCTGTAGAATAAGTTTCCGGTGGGTCCCTTTAAATCCCCCGGGCTAGACAGGGGAGAGATCTGCAGGTCCTCCGTCTCTCTACCTCGAGAGCCGCTGAAGTTAAAGGCTGTATACTGTGAAAATTGGACACCGCGCTCCTAGGGATATTCACCCTCCGGACAACCGTCTCTTTCTTTTACTCCGTTTATTCAAACAACGCGTTTCGTCGATTACGACTTCATCAGGTACAAATTATTACATAAAATCACCACTATATATACACATACAATCAATAAACAAGTTATTACCTTAGTTGATATGCTGCACGCTCAGATCCCGCTCCCCTCCGGCGTCCAGCGCTGTCCCGCCCTGCACCAAACGTCACAGATGACGTAGCACACGTGACACGGACGTAGCTGTAATGGGCGCCGCCCCTCGTGCGGGGAGGAGCGAGCTCGGACCCTGCCGCTGAATCTGTTGATAGAGGTTACTATGGTTACATTTTTGTACATCGGTGTGTCTAGCCTACACCGTGTTATATTTACCTTGCCCTTGTTACATGCTTTCTTGATACACTGCGCTTTGTTAAAAGAACTATCTAAAATCCCTCAATCCCTATAAATATATAAATACTTGCATGCTTATCGTTTTAGTCCTTCATTAAAATACATAATGGTTTTTTGTATAAAAAAATATATAAAAATATACATATATATAATTATCATTATACCTGCATGAGTATTGCATATAGATTCACTTATACCTTTTTATATAAAATTGATTCCAATATCACTATTTACCCTAAAAAGGTGTGTTGTATACTTTGTTACACTTCAACCTGCGACTTACAACCACCACCTTGGTCTGCATGATTATAAAAATAATTTTTTGATGTTATCCTTAGTAAAAATTTATATAATTTGTCCATACACTTATTGTACTTATTATAATGAATTTATTTATAATTTCTCCAAAATTTCGTTAAGTCCTTTAGGGACCAACGTATTAATTCTATATATCCAGAACATCTCCTTCTCTCTAAGTTTTTGAGTGGAGATGTTCTGGATACATTCAATTGGTGTAGCACGCAGACCTGTTGGGTCGCAGGCATGAACTAGAGAGAAATGTCTGGACACACTATGTTTTTTATAGCCTTTATGGATATTACTCCGATGTTGATTTAAGCGAGCCCTTAGTGTGTTTACTGTCCTCCCTATGTATCTAAGTCCGCACGGACATTCCAACATGTATATAATACCTTTCGTATTACAGGACATTTTTTGTTTAATTACAATTTTTTCCCCATCAATCAATTCAACATATTTCATCCCCTGGGTAATATTTGAGCAACATTTGCAACGCTTTTCTCTGCATTTGAAAACTCCCCCCTCCCCTTCCTCTTGTATATTAATAGATTTAATGGTTTTACTGGTCTTATTTTCTTTTTTTGGACATGATGGTGCGATGAGATTTTTTAGGGTTTTATTTCTCCTGAAAATACAGGAGGGTTTTTTTGGTAGACTATTTTCCAAAAATGGATCTTCCCTCAAAATGGCCCAATTTTTCTTCAAAATATTATTAATTTTATTCGCCTGTGTGCTAAATTTGGTTACAAAAGATGTACGGAAAGTATCCATTTTTGTTTCTATTTTTACTTGATCTATTTTGGGTTTCTCACCTTGTTTCAACGTTTTCTCATACGCCGCTTCTATCAAATTTTTGGGATAACCCTTTTCTAGAAATCGTTTGTGAAGAATTTTAGACTGTGATTTAAAGTCACTTATTCTACTACAATTCCGTTTAATCCTCTGATACTGACCAAACGGTATATTGTGTTTCCAGCTTTTTTGATGACAGCTATAATAGTTCAAGTAGCTGTTAGTATCCACCTTCTTAAAATGTGTCTTTGATATAATTTTATGGGTGTTATTGTCGCCTTCTAGCTCTAGGTCCAAGTACATGGCTTTTTTTGTACTGATGTTATATGTAAATTTGAAGTGGAACTCATTGACAGCCAGTTCTTCTATATAGTTCTTCAGTTCTTCTTCTTTACCATTCCATATAACTATAAGATCATCAATGAACCTTTTATACAATATCACTCTATTATCATGAAATCTGTCCCTTTCAAATATCCCCATGACTATATTGGCGAAACTTGGCGCACATTTAGTTCCCATCGCCGTACCGGTCTTTTGGCGATAAAATTCACCATCATATGTGAAAATATTTTTATCCAGTATAAACATGAGGCTTTCTTGCAGAAATAATCTTTGATGTATTGGCATTAGGGGGTCTTCACTCAGTATTCTTCCTACTGCCTCTACTCCCTTATTATGGTCAATATTGGAATACAATGCCTCTACATCTATTGTACACCAGATGTATGATGGCTCCCATTTTATATTGTCCACCAGCTCCAACAGATGTCCCGAATCGCGTAGGTGGGATGGGAGACTAACCACATATCTTTGGAGCTGGTGGTCAACATATTCCGACAGTCTGTGCGTAACGGCCTGCATGCCAGCTATTATAGGCCTTCCTGGGGGATTAAATACATCCTTGTGTACCTTGGGCACATGGTAGAAATAAGGTATCCCAATCGGTGTTTCTTTTAAATATTTATACTCCATTTTACCCATGCTGTTATTTTCATATGCTTTATCTATTAATAAATGGAATTCTCTTGTGATATTTTTAGTGGGATTTTCTCTTAATTTCTCATAATATTTATAGTCCCCCAGGATCCTCACTGATTCCATATGATATTGATCATACCCCATGATGGTAATTGCTCCCCCTTTATCTGCACTTTTGATTACGATGCTCTCCTCCTTCATCAAATCCCTGAGGGTCTTCCTTTGTTGTTTCGTTAAATTATGATTAATGTGTTTATTGTCTTTACACATGGAGGAGAAATCTTTCATAGTTCTATTATAGAATAATTCCAGATATTCTCCCCTTGCTTCAATAGGGTGGAATCTACTCCTGGGCCTCAAATCAGTTATAATGGGGTCCTCGATATTAAATTCTCTTTCCTCTAGTTCATCTATTGTTTTAGTATCTATATTTTTCTTTTCTTGTATAATGAAATATCTATTTAACGTGAGTTTTCGTAAAAAGGAGTTTAAATCGACAAATAGATCAAAGAGGTTAGAGGTCCTAGTTGGGCAAAACGAAAGCCCTTTGGTCAAGACCTCAATTTCACTTCTTTTTAAATTATATTTTGAAATATTCAATATTCCTTTTTTACGTGCTTCTTCGAAACTAACTACCTCCTCATTAGCGGATTTTGCCCGGTTACTCCCTTTTGATGACTGGTTCCCCCCCCTTTTGCCCCTCCTTCTTCTCTTGTGATGTTTTTCACAGTGGATGTTACTTTTATCGGTTGGTAGAACTGGTGTATTTTTGTTTTCGATCTTGCCCCTAAGCCTTTGGAATTTCTGTTGGATTGTACCCCTAATGGGTTGTTGTGTGCTCCTATTTTTCCATTTGTTGATAATCGACTCACAGGGGATGATGTCAACCCTGGTTCTTTGTTCGTGAGTGATTCTCTTCCCCCTAAAAAAGGAACCAATGTGGAATCACCATTCTCCAATGAGTATCTTTGTGGTCCACCTCTAATGCTTAAATCAATAACCTCATTGATATCTGGAGGGGAATTTGCCATGGGGGAATTGAGTAAAATATCCTCAATTCCATTAGGTGTTAATATTGGTGTATTGGTTAAAGATCTATGTTCTTTTCTCTGCTCCCTCTGCTGCAGGCCCCCTCCACTTATCCGTTTTTGGATTGGTGTATTATCTGGAATACTACATATTGTGGAATCTACCACAAATAATGATTTACTATGTTCATCGAGAAACTGACCCATAGTTTTCCTGGGTCGTTGTGGTTTTGGTTGCATCATATCAGTTATTTGTTCCTTCGGTAATGTCATCCACTCCGTTTGTGTATTACCATCCGCAAATCGTCTGTTTATTTTGTTCCTTTTGTAATGTGCATTATTATCATTCTCAATGTATCTTTGCTGAAAATATTCCTTTCTATTGATCTTGTTATTGTACTGGAACCTCTGAATTGGAGGTGTTGGTCTCCCTAAACCCCACCCTTCCTTATTATTGCTATGTCCCTGTATGTGAGTGATGTTATCATATCTATGATTCTGTTCATGCCTACCTCCTCCCCTTTGCATTCCCATCTCATAATAATTTCTCCATACATGATTTCTATGATGCGATCTAAACTCTCTATTCTGGTTATAATAATTTTCTTCTCTGAGTGGTGGTCTTATGGGTCCTACCCTATTTCCCCCTCTATAGGGTCTCTGTTGCTCATATCCACCTGTATAAGTAGATATATCTCTCTCTGTCCTTTCTCTCTGAACACCTCTCTTCCTTTTATAATCTTTAGGAAAGAATACTTTGAGTTCATAATCCTGATAGTCCCTTATAAGTTTCCTTATTTTACGTTGTATAATTTCTTTCTCATATTTCTCTACATATCTATAGATCTCATCATAATCTTTCTCCTCAATACACAATATAATATCCTTCATTTTAAGGGACAACAATGACAACCGTTTACTGATTAACTTAGATATCATCAAAGTCGCAAACGTATGCAGCATCAATACCCATTGACCCGAAAAATCACTATCTTGTGGGAACGCTGGGAGGATATTCACTCTAAGACCCCTGGGGACCAATTTATTTAGATCATAAATCTTAAGAAATATAATGTCCAAAGATTGCTTCCAGATATCCTGCATGGTCTTCTTCATATGAGATGTTTCTCTACCCACCTCTATTGGGTCTGATGACACATCCCATATAAGGTCCTCATCATTCAAATGTGGAACTGTGGAGAGATTCACTTTTTTTATATCGTCATGCACCTCCTCCAGGGCACAAATCAGTCTAACATCCATATTGGCCCAATAATCCTTAATTTTCTCCATTGATATGCCTTCTCGGTGCGCTCACTCCTGAAAACAACTCCGTAACTCCACAAGAAGTCCGTGTAAAACAAATCAAAGTGAATGAACCAGGTTAGCGCTCCTGAGTAATTAGGCTTTGTATTAACAATGTGTGAACAAAATATATAAATCAATCACACTCACCCGGTGTTTGGTACAGACCTTAACCAAGATCCATACCAACACCCCTTAATCCAGGAGAGCCTGTAGAATAAGTTTCCGGTGGGTCCCTTTAAATCCCCCGGGCTAGACAGGGGAGAGATCTGCAGGTCCTCCGTCTCTCTACCTCGAGAGCCGCTGAAGTTAAAGGCTGTATACTGTGAAAATTGGACACCGCGCTCCTAGGGATATTCACCCTCCGGACAACCGTCTCTTTCTTTTACTCCGTTTATTCAAACAACGCGTTTCGTCGATTACGACTTCATCAGGTACAAATTATTACATAAAATCACCACTATATATACACATACAATCAATAAACAAGTTATTACCTTAGTTGATATGCTGCACGCTCAGATCCCGCTCCCCTCCGGCGTCCAGCGCTGTCCCGCCCTGCACCAAACGTCACAGATGACGTAGCACACGTGACACGGACGTAGCTGTAATGGGCGCCGCCCCTCGTGCGGGGAGGAGCGAGCTCGGACCCTGCCGCTGAATCTGTTGATAGAGGTTACTATGGTTACATTTTTGTACATCGGTGTGTCTAGCCTACACCGTGTTATATTTACCTTGCCCTTGTTACATGCTTTCTTGATACACTGCGCTTTGTTAAAAGAACTATCTAAAATCCCTCAATCCCTATAAATATATAAATACTTGCATGCTTATCGTTTTAGTCCTTCATTAAAATACATAATGGTTTTTTGTATAAAAAAATATATAAAAATATACATATATATAATTATCATTATACCTGCATGAGTATTGCATATAGATTCACTTATACCTTTTTATATAAAATTGATTCCAATATCACTATTTACCCTAAAAAGGTGTGTTGTATACTTTGTTACACTTCAACCTGCGACTTACAACCACCACCTTGGTCTGCATGATTATAAAAATAATTTTTTGATGTTATCCTTAGTAAAAATTTATATAATTTGTCCATACACTTATTGTACTTATTATAATGAATTTATTTATAATTTCTCCAAAATTTCGTTAAGTCCTTTAGGGACCAACGTATTAATTCTATATATCCAGAACATCTCCTTCTCTCTAAGTTTTTGAGTGGAGATGTTCTGGATACATTCAATTGGTGTAGCACGCAGACCTGTTGGGTCGCAGGCATGAACTAGAGAGAAATGTCTGGACACACTATGTTTTTTATAGCCTTTATGGATATTACTCCGATGTTGATTTAAGCGAGCCCTTAGTGTGTTTACTGTCCTCCCTATGTATCTAAGTCCGCACGGACATTCCAACATGTATATAATACCTTTCGTATTACAGGACATTTTTTGTTTAATTACAATTTTTTCCCCATCAATCAATTCAACATATTTCATCCCCTGGGTAATATTTGAGCAACATTTGCAACGCTTTTCTCTGCATTTGAAAACTCCCCCCTCCCCTTCCTCTTGTATATTAATAGATTTAATGGTTTTACTGGTCTTATTTTCTTTTTTTGGACATGATGGTGCGATGAGATTTTTTAGGGTTTTATTTCTCCTGAAAATACAGGAGGGTTTTTTTGGTAGACTATTTTCCAAAAATGGATCTTCCCTCAAAATGGCCCAATTTTTCTTCAAAATATTATTAATTTTATTCGCCTGTGTGCTAAATTTGGTTACAAAAGATGTACGGAAAGTATCCATTTTTGTTTCTATTTTTACTTGATCTATTTTGGGTTTCTCACCTTGTTTCAACGTTTTCTCATACGCCGCTTCTATCAAATTTTTGGGATAACCCTTTTCTAGAAATCGTTTGTGAAGAATTTTAGACTGTGATTTAAAGTCACTTATTCTACTACAATTCCGTTTAATCCTCTGATACTGACCAAACGGTATATTGTGTTTCCAGCTTTTTTGATGACAGCTATAATAGTTCAAGTAGCTGTTAGTATCCACCTTCTTAAAATGTGTCTTTGATATAATTTTATGGGTGTTATTGTCGCCTTCTAGCTCTAGGTCCAAGTACATGGCTTTTTTTGTACTGATGTTATATGTAAATTTGAAGTGGAACTCATTGACAGCCAGTTCTTCTATATAGTTCTTCAGTTCTTCTTCTTTACCATTCCATATAACTATAAGATCATCAATGAACCTTTTATACAATATCACTCTATTATCATGAAATCTGTCCCTTTCAAATATCCCCATGACTATATTGGCGAAACTTGGCGCACATTTAGTTCCCATCGCCGTACCGGTCTTTTGGCGATAAAATTCACCATCATATGTGAAAATATTTTTATCCAGTATAAACATGAGGCTTTCTTGCAGAAATAATCTTTGATGTATTGGCATTAGGGGGTCTTCACTCAGTATTCTTCCTACTGCCTCTACTCCCTTATTATGGTCAATATTGGAATACAATGCCTCTACATCTATTGTACACCAGATGTATGATGGCTCCCATTTTATATTGTCCACCAGCTCCAACAGATGTCCCGAATCGCGTAGGTGGGATGGGAGACTAACCACATATCTTTGGAGCTGGTGGTCAACATATTCCGACAGTCTGTGCGTAACGGCCTGCATGCCAGCTATTATAGGCCTTCCTGGGGGATTAAATACATCCTTGTGTACCTTGGGCACATGGTAGAAATAAGGTATCCCAATCGGTGTTTCTTTTAAATATTTATACTCCATTTTACCCATGCTGTTATTTTCATATGCTTTATCTATTAATAAATGGAATTCTCTTGTGATATTTTTAGTGGGATTTTCTCTTAATTTCTCATAATATTTATAGTCCCCCAGGATCCTCACTGATTCCATATGATATTGATCATACCCCATGATGGTAATTGCTCCCCCTTTATCTGCACTTTTGATTACGATGCTCTCCTCCTTCATCAAATCCCTGAGGGTCTTCCTTTGTTGTTTCGTTAAATTATGATTAATGTGTTTATTGTCTTTACACATGGAGGAGAAATCTTTCATAGTTCTATTATAGAATAATTCCAGATATTCTCCCCTTGCTTCAATAGGGTGGAATCTACTCCTGGGCCTCAAATCAGTTATAATGGGGTCCTCGATATTAAATTCTCTTTCCTCTAGTTCATCTATTGTTTTAGTATCTATATTTTTCTTTTCTTGTATAATGAAATATCTATTTAACGTGAGTTTTCGTAAAAAGGAGTTTAAATCGACAAATAGATCAAAGAGGTTAGAGGTCCTAGTTGGGCAAAACGAAAGCCCTTTGGTCAAGACCTCAATTTCACTTCTTTTTAAATTATATTTTGAAATATTCAATATTCCTTTTTTACGTGCTTCTTCGAAACTAACTACCTCCTCATTAGCGGATTTTGCCCGGTTACTCCCTTTTGATGACTGGTTCCCCCCCCTTTTGCCCCTCCTTCTTCTCTTGTGATGTTTTTCACAGTGGATGTTACTTTTATCGGTTGGTAGAACTGGTGTATTTTTGTTTTCGATCTTGCCCCTAAGCCTTTGGAATTTCTGTTGGATTGTACCCCTAATGGGTTGTTGTGTGCTCCTATTTTTCCATTTGTTGATAATCGACTCACAGGGGATGATGTCAACCCTGGTTCTTTGTTCGTGAGTGATTCTCTTCCCCCTAAAAAAGGAACCAATGTGGAATCACCATTCTCCAATGAGTATCTTTGTGGTCCACCTCTAATGCTTAAATCAATAACCTCATTGATATCTGGAGGGGAATTTGCCATGGGGGAATTGAGTAAAATATCCTCAATTCCATTAGGTGTTAATATTGGTGTATTGGTTAAAGATCTATGTTCTTTTCTCTGCTCCCTCTGCTGCAGGCCCCCTCCACTTATCCGTTTTTGGATTGGTGTATTATCTGGAATACTACATATTGTGGAATCTACCACAAATAATGATTTACTATGTTCATCGAGAAACTGACCCATAGTTTTCCTGGGTCGTTGTGGTTTTGGTTGCATCATATCAGTTATTTGTTCCTTCGGTAATGTCATCCACTCCGTTTGTGTATTACCATCCGCAAATCGTCTGTTTATTTTGTTCCTTTTGTAATGTGCATTATTATCATTCTCAATGTATCTTTGCTGAAAATATTCCTTTCTATTGATCTTGTTATTGTACTGGAACCTCTGAATTGGAGGTGTTGGTCTCCCTAAACCCCACCCTTCCTTATTATTGCTATGTCCCTGTATGTGAGTGATGTTATCATATCTATGATTCTGTTCATGCCTACCTCCTCCCCTTTGCATTCCCATCTCATAATAATTTCTCCATACATGATTTCTATGATGCGATCTAAACTCTCTATTCTGGTTATAATAATTTTCTTCTCTGAGTGGTGGTCTTATGGGTCCTACCCTATTTCCCCCTCTATAGGGTCTCTGTTGCTCATATCCACCTGTATAAGTAGATATATCTCTCTCTGTCCTTTCTCTCTGAACACCTCTCTTCCTTTTATAATCTTTAGGAAAGAATACTTTGAGTTCATAATCCTGATAGTCCCTTATAAGTTTCCTTATTTTACGTTGTATAATTTCTTTCTCATATTTCTCTACATATCTATAGATCTCATCATAATCTTTCTCCTCAATACACAATATAATATCCTTCATTTTAAGGGACAACAATGACAACCGTTTACTGATTAACTTAGATATCATCAAAGTCGCAAACGTATGCAGCATCAATACCCATTGACCCGAAAAATCACTATCTTGTGGGAACGCTGGGAGGATATTCACTCTAAGACCCCTGGGGACCAATTTATTTAGATCATAAATCTTAAGAAATATAATGTCCAAAGATTGCTTCCAGATATCCTGCATGGTCTTCTTCATATGAGATGTTTCTCTACCCACCTCTATTGGGTCTGATGACACATCCCATATAAGGTCCTCATCATTCAAATGTGGAACTGTGGAGAGATTCACTTTTTTTATATCGTCATGAACCTCCTCCAGGGCACAAATCAGTCTAACATCCATATTGGCCCAATAATCCTTAATTTTCTCCATTGATATGCCTTCTCGGTGCGCTCACTCCTGAAAACAACTCCGTAACTCCACAAGAAGTCCGTGTAAAACAAATCAAAGTAAATGAACCAGGTTAGCGCTCCTGAGTAATTAGGCTTTGTATTAACAATGTGTGAACAAAATATATAAATCAATCACACTCACCCGGTGTTTGGTACAGACCTTAACCAAGATCCATACCAACACCCCTTAATCCAGGAGAGCCTGTAGAATAAGTTTCCGGTGGGTCCCTTTAAATCCCCCGGGCTAGACAGGGGAGAGATCTGCAGGTCCTCCGTCTCTCTACCTCGAGAGCCGCTGAAGTTAAAGGCTGTATACTGTGAAAATTGGACACCGCGCTCCTAGGGATATTCACCCTCCGGACAACCGTCTCTTTCTTTTACTCCGTTTATTCAAACAACGCGTTTCGTCGATTACGACTTCATCAGGTACAAATTATTACATAAAATCACCACTATATATACACATACAATCAATAAACAAGTTATTACCTTAGTTGATATGCTGCACGCTCAGATCCCGCTCCCCTCCGGCGTCCAGCGCTGTCCCGCCCTGCACCAAACGTCACAGATGACGTAGCACACGTGACACGGACGTAGCTGTAATGGGCGCCGCCCCTCGTGCGGGGAGGAGCGAGCTCGGACCCTGCCGCTGAATCTGTTGATAGAGGTTACTATGGTTACATTTTTGTACATCGGTGTGTCTAGCCTACACCGTGTTATATTTACCTTGCCCTTGTTACATGCTTTCTTGATACACTGCGCTTTGTTAAAAGAACTATCTAAAATCCCTCAATCCCTATAAATATATAAATACTTGCATGCTTATCGTTTTAGTCCTTCATTAAAATACATAATGGTTTTTTGTATAAAAAAATATATAAAAATATACATATATATAATTATCATTATACCTGCATGAGTATTGCATATAGATTCACTTATACCTTTTTATATAAAATTGATTCCAATATCACTATTTACCCTAAAAAGGTGTGTTGTATACTTTGTTACACTTCAACCTGTGACTTACAACCACCACCTTGGTCTGCATGATTATAAAAATAATTTTTTGATGTTATCCTTAGTAAAAATTTATATAATTTGTCCATACACTTATTGTACTTATTATAATGAATTTATTTATAATTTCTCCAAAATTTCGTTAAGTCCTTTAGGGACCAACGTATTAATTCTATATATCCAGAACATCTCCTTCTCTCTAAGTTTTTGAGTGGAGATGTTCTGGATACATTCAATTGGTGTAGCACGCAGACCTGTTGGGTCGCAGGCATGAACTAGAGAGAAATGTCTGGACACACTATGTTTTTTATAGCCTTTATGGATATTACTCCGATGTTGATTTAAGCGAGCCCTTAGTGTGTTTACTGTCCTCCCTATGTATCTAAGTCCGCACGGACATTCCAACATGTATATAATACCTTTCGTATTACAGGACATTTTTTGTTTAATTACAATTTTTTCCCCATCAATCAATTCAACATATTTCATCCCCTGGGTAATATTTGAGCAACATTTGCAACGCTTTTCTCTGCATTTGAAAACTCCCCCCTCCCCTTCCTCTTGTATATTAATAGATTTAATGGTTTTACTGGTCTTATTTTCTTTTTTTGGACATGATGGTGCGATGAGATTTTTTAGGGTTTTATTTCTCCTGAAAATACAGGAGGGTTTTTTTGGTAGACTATTTTCCAAAAATGGATCTTCCCTCAAAATGGCCCAATTTTTCTTCAAAATATTATTAATTTTATTCGCCTGTGTGCTAAATTTGGTTACAAAAGATGTACGGAAAGTATCCATTTTTGTTTCTATTTTTACTTGATCTATTTTGGGTTTCTCACCTTGTTTCAACGTTTTCTCATACGCCGCTTCTATCAAATTTTTGGGATAACCCTTTTCTAGAAATCGTTTGTGAAGAATTTTAGACTGTGATTTAAAGTCACTTATTCTACTACAATTCCGTTTAATCCTCTGATACTGACCAAACGGTATATTGTGTTTCCAGCTTTTTTGATGACAGCTATAATAGTTCAAGTAGCTGTTAGTATCCACCTTCTTAAAATGTGTCTTTGATATAATTTTATGGGTGTTATTGTCGCCTTCTAGCTCTAGGTCCAAGTACATGGCTTTTTTTGTACTGATGTTATATGTAAATTTGAAGTGGAACTCATTGACAGCCAGTTCTTCTATATAGTTCTTCAGTTCTTCTTCTTTACCATTCCATATAACTATAAGATCATCAATGAACCTTTTATACAATATCACTCTATTATCATGAAATCTGTCCCTTTCAAATATCCCCATGACTATATTGGCGAAACTTGGCGCACATTTAGTTCCCATCGCCGTACCGGTCTTTTGGCGATAAAATTCACCATCATATGTGAAAATATTTTTATCCAGTATAAACATGAGGCTTTCTTGCAGAAATAATCTTTGATGTATTGGCATTAGGGGGTCTTCACTCAGTATTCTTCCTACTGCCTCTACTCCCTTATTATGGTCAATATTGGAATACAATGCCTCTACATCTATTGTACACCAGATGTATGATGGCTCCCATTTTATATTGTCCACCAGCTCCAACAGATGTCCCGAATCGCGTAGGTGGGATGGGAGACTAACCACATATCTTTGGAGCTGGTGGTCAACATATTCCGACAGTCTGTGCGTAACGGCCTGCATGCCAGCTATTATAGGCCTTCCTGGGGGATTAAATACATCCTTGTGTACCTTGGGCACATGGTAGAAATAAGGTATCCCAATCGGTGTTTCTTTTAAATATTTATACTCCATTTTACCCATGCTGTTATTTTCATATGCTTTATCTATTAATAAATGGAATTCTCTTGTGATATTTTTAGTGGGATTTTCTCTTAATTTCTCATAATATTTATAGTCCCCCAGGATCCTCACTGATTCCATATGATATTGATCATACCCCATGATGGTAATTGCTCCCCCTTTATCTGCACTTTTGATTACGATGCTCTCCTCCTTCATCAAATCCCTGAGGGTCTTCCTGTGTTGTTTCGTTAAATTATGATTAATGTGTTTATTGTCTTTACACATGGAGGAGAAATCTTTCATAGTTCTATTATAGAATAATTCCAGATATTCTCCCCTTGCTTCAATAGGGTGGAATCTACTCCTGGGCCTCAAATCAGTTATAATGGGGTCCTCGATATTAAATTCTCTTTCCTCTAGTTCATCTATTGTTTTAGTATCTATATTTTTCTTTTCTTGTATAATGAAATATCTATTTAACGTGAGTTTTCGTAAAAAGGAGTTTAAATCGACAAATAGATCAAAGAGGTTAGAGGTCCTAGTTGGGCAAAACGAAAGCCCTTTGGTCAAGACCTCAATTTCACTTCTTTTTAAATTATATTTTGAAATATTCAATATTCCTTTTTTACGTGCTTCTTCGAAACTAACTACCTCCTCATTAGCGGATTTTGCCCGGTTACTCCCTTTTGATGACTGGTTCCCCCCCCTTTTGCCCCTCCTTCTTCTCTTGTGATGTTTTTCACAGTGGATGTTACTTTTATCGGTTGGTAGAACTGGTGTATTTTTGTTTTCGATCTTGCCCCTAAGCCTTTGGAATTTCTGTTGGATTGTACCCCTAATGGGTTGTTGTGTGCTCCTATTTTTCCATTTGTTGATAATCGACTCACAGGGGATGATGTCAACCCTGGTTCTTTGTTCGTGAGTGATTCTCTTCCCCCTAAAAAAGGAACCAATGTGGAATCACCATTCTCCAATGAGTATCTTTGTGGTCCACCTCTAATGCTTAAATCAATAACCTCATTGATATCTGGAGGGGAATTTGCCATGGGGGAATTGAGTAAAATATCCTCAATTCCATTAGGTGTTAATATTGGTGTATTGGTTAAAGATCTATGTTCTTTTCTCTGCTCCCTCTGCTGCAGGCCCCCTCCACTTATCCGTTTTTGGATTGGTGTATTATCTGGAATACTACATATTGTGGAATCTACCACAAATAATGATTTACTATGTTCATCGAGAAACTGACCCATAGTTTTCCTGGGTCGTTGTGGTTTTGGTTGCATCATATCAGTTATTTGTTCCTTCGGTAATGTCATCCACTCCGTTTGTGTATTACCATCCGCAAATCGTCTGTTTATTTTGTTCCTTTTGTAATGTGCATTATTATCATTCTCAATGTATCTTTGCTGAAAATATTCCTTTCTATTGATCTTGTTATTGTACTGGAACCTCTGAATTGGAGGTGTTGGTCTCCCTAAACCCCACCCTTCCTTATTATTGCTATGTCCCTGTATGTGAGTGATGTTATCATATCTATGATTCTGTTCATGCCTACCTCCTCCCCTTTGCATTCCCATCTCATAATAATTTCTCCATACATGATTTCTATGATGCGATCTAAACTCTCTATTCTGGTTATAATAATTTTCTTCTCTGAGTGGTGGTCTTATGGGTCCTACCCTATTTCCCCCTCTATAGGGTCTCTGTTGCTCATATCCACCTGTATAAGTAGATATATCTCTCTCTGTCCTTTCTCTCTGAACACCTCTCTTCCTTTTATAATCTTTAGGAAAGAATACTTTGAGTTCATAATCCTGATAGTCCCTTATAAGTTTCCTTATTTTACGTTGTATAATTTCTTTCTCATATTTCTCTACATATCTATAGATCTCATCATAATCTTTCTCCTCAATACACAATATAATATCCTTCATTTTAAGGGACAACAATGACAACCGTTTACTGATTAACTTAGATATCATCAAAGTCGCAAACGTATGCAGCATCAATACCCATTGACCCGAAAAATCACTATCTTGTGGGAACGCTGGGAGGATATTCACTCTAAGACCCCTGGGGACCAATTTATTTAGATCATAAATCTTAAGAAATATAATGTCCAAAGATTGCTTCCAGATATCCTGCATGGTCTTCTTCATATGAGATGTTTCTCTACCCACCTCTATTGGGTCTGATGACACATCCCATATAAGGTCCTCATCATTCAAATGTGGAACTGTGGAGAGATTCACTTTTTTTATATCGTCATGCACCTCCTCCAGGGCACAAATCAGTCTAACATCCATATTGGCCCAATAATCCTTAATTTTCTCCATTGATATGCCTTCTCGGTGCGCTCACTCCTGAAAACAACTCCGTAACTCCACAAGAAGTCCGTGTAAAACAAATCAAAGTAAATGAACCAGGTTAGCGCTCCTGAGTAATTAGGCTTTGTATTAACAATGTGTGAACAAAATATATAAATCAATCACACTCACCCGGTGTTTGGTACAGACCTTAACCAAGATCCATACCAACACCCCTTAATCCAGGAGAGCCTGTAGAATAAGTTTCCGGTGGGTCCCTTTAAATCCCCCGGGCTAGACAGGGGAGAGATCTGCAGGTCCTCCGTCTCTCTACCTCGAGAGCCGCTGAAGTTAAAGGCTGTATACTGTGAAAATTGGACACCGCGCTCCTAGGGATATTCACCCTCCGGACAACCGTCTCTTTCTTTTACTCCGTTTATTCAAACAACGCGTTTCGTCGATTACGACTTCATCAGGTACAAATTATTACATAAAATCACCACTATATATACACATACAATCAATAAACAAGTTATTACCTTAGTTGATATGCTGCACGCTCAGATCCCGCTCCCCTCCGGCGTCCAGCGCTGTCCCGCCCTGCACCAAACGTCACAGATGACGTAGCACACGTGACACGGACGTAGCTGTAATGGGCGCCGCCCCTCGTGCGGGGAGGAGCGAGCTCGGACCCTGCCGCTGAATCTGTTGATAGAGGTTACTATGGTTACATTTTTGTACATCGGTGTGTCTAGCCTACACCGTGTTATATTTACCTTGCCCTTGTTACATGCTTTCTTGATACACTGCGCTTTGTTAAAAGAACTATCTAAAATCCCTCAATCCCTATAAATATATAAATACTTGCATGCTTATCGTTTTAGTCCTTCATTAAAATACATAATGGTTTTTTGTATAAAAAAATATATAAAAATATACATATATATAATTATCATTATACCTGCATGAGTATTGCATATAGATTCACTTATACCTTTTTATATAAAATTGATTCCAATATCACTATTTACCCTAAAAAGGTGTGTTGTATACTTTGTTACACTTCAACCTGCGACTTACAACCACCACCTTGGTCTGCATGATTATAAAAATAATTTTTTGATGTTATCCTTAGTAAAAATTTATATAATTTGTCCATACACTTATTGTACTTATTATAATGAATTTATTTATAATTTCTCCAAAATTTCGTTAAGTCCTTTAGGGACCAACGTATTAATTCTATATATCCAGAACATCTCCTTCTCTCTAAGTTTTTGAGTGGAGATGTTCTGGATACATTCAATTGGTGTAGCACGCAGACCTGTTGGGTCGCAGGCATGAACTAGAGAGAAATGTCTGGACACACTATGTTTTTTATAGCCTTTATGGATATTACTCCGATGTTGATTTAAGCGAGCCCTTAGTGTGTTTACTGTCCTCCCTATGTATCTAAGTCCGCACGGACATTCCAACATGTATATAATACCTTTCGTATTACAGGACATTTTTTGTTTAATTACAATTTTTTCCCCATCAATCAATTCAACATATTTCATCCCCTGGGTAATATTTGAGCAACATTTGCAACGCTTTTCTCTGCATTTGAAAACTCCCCCCTCCCCTTCCTCTTGTATATTAATAGATTTAATGGTTTTACTGGTCTTATTTTCTTTTTTTGGACATGATGGTGCGATGAGATTTTTTAGGGTTTTATTTCTCCTGAAAATACAGGAGGGTTTTTTTGGTAGACTATTTTCCAAAAATGGATCTTCCCTCAAAATGGCCCAATTTTTCTTCAAAATATTATTAATTTTATTCGCCTGTGTGCTAAATTTGGTTACAAAAGATGTACGGAAAGTATCCATTTTTGTTTCTATTTTTACTTGATCTATTTTGGGTTTCTCACCTTGTTTCAACGTTTTCTCATACGCCGCTTCTATCAAATTTTTGGGATAACCCTTTTCTAGAAATCGTTTGTGAAGAATTTTAGACTGTGATTTAAAGTCACTTATTCTACTACAATTCCGTTTAATCCTCTGATACTGACCAAACGGTATATTGTGTTTCCAGCTTTTTTGATGACAGCTATAATAGTTCAAGTAGCTGTTAGTATCCACCTTCTTAAAATGTGTCTTTGATATAATTTTATGGGTGTTATTGTCGCCTTCTAGCTCTAGGTCCAAGTACATGGCTTTTTTTGTACTGATGTTATATGTAAATTTGAAGTGGAACTCATTGACAGCCAGTTCTTCTATATAGTTCTTCAGTTCTTCTTCTTTACCATTCCATATAACTATAAGATCATCAATGAACCTTTTATACAATATCACTCTATTATCATGAAATCTGTCCCTTTCAAATATCCCCATGACTATATTGGCGAAACTTGGCGCACATTTAGTTCCCATCGCCGTACCGGTCTTTTGGCGATAAAATTCACCATCATATGTGAAAATATTTTTATCCAGTATAAACATGAGGCTTTCTTGCAGAAATAATCTTTGATGTATTGGCATTAGGGGGTCTTCACTCAGTATTCTTCCTACTGCCTCTACTCCCTTATTATGGTCAATATTGGAATACAATGCCTCTACATCTATTGTACACCAGATGTATGATGGCTCCCATTTTATATTGTCCACCAGCTCCAACAGATGTCCCGAATCGCGTAGGTGGGATGGGAGACTAACCACATATCTTTGGAGCTGGTGGTCAACATATTCCGACAGTCTGTGCGTAACGGCCTGCATGCCAGCTATTATAGGCCTTCCTGGGGGATTAAATACATCCTTGTGTACCTTGGGCACATGGTAGAAATAAGGTATCCCAATCGGTGTTTCTTTTAAATATTTATACTCCATTTTACCCATGCTGTTATTTTCATATGCTTTATCTATTAATAAATGGAATTCTCTTGTGATATTTTTAGTGGGATTTTCTCTTAATTTCTCATAATATTTATAGTCCCCCAGGATCCTCACTGATTCCATATGATATTGATCATACCCCATGATGGTAATTGCTCCCCCTTTATCTGCACTTTTGATTACGATGCTCTCCTCCTTCATCAAATCCCTGAGGGTCTTCCTTTGTTGTTTCGTTAAATTATGATTAATGTGTTTATTGTCTTTACACATGGAGGAGAAATCTTTCATAGTTCTATTATAGAATAATTCCAGATATTCTCCCCTTGCTTCAATAGGGTGGAATCTACTCCTGGGCCTCAAATCAGTTATAATGGGGTCCTCGATATTAAATTCTCTTTCCTCTAGTTCATCTATTGTTTTAGTATCTATATTTTTCTTTTCTTGTATAATGAAATATCTATTTAACGTGAGTTTTCGTAAAAAGGAGTTTAAATCGACAAATAGATCAAAGAGGTTAGAGGTCCTAGTTGGGCAAAACGAAAGCCCTTTGGTCAAGACCTCAATTTCACTTCTTTTTAAATTATATTTTGAAATATTCAATATTCCTTTTTTACGTGCTTCTTCGAAACTAACTACCTCCTCATTAGCGGATTTTGCCCGGTTACTCCCTTTTGATGACTGGTTCCCCCCCCTTTTGCCCCTCCTTCTTCTCTTGTGATGTTTTTCACAGTGGATGTTACTTTTATCGGTTGGTAGAACTGGTGTATTTTTGTTTCGATCTTGCCCCTAAGCCTTTGGAATTTCTGTTGGATTGTACCCCTAATGGGTTGTTGTGTGCTCA